>NC_142613.1:43140185-43445985 GCF_059453375.1 Lepisosteus platostomus
AGCAGCTAAAACATCACAAGGGGACATTTCAGAAACATTTTGACATTAGTTTCTTTAAAAAAAAAATGTTATTGTCCTTGTAGTGGTAATAGACAAAGCACTGTAATGTAGGGCGCTGCACAAAATGGTTTAAAGTGCGATCAGAGCATTAATAATTACTTACATAGTGCTTTTCTGGACACTCCACTCCAACCGCTTTACAGATAATGGGGACTCCCCTCCACCACCACCAATGTGCAGCATCCACCTGGATGATGCGACAGCAGCCATAGTGCGCCAGAACGCTCACCACACATCAGCTATCAGTGGGGATGAAAGCAGAGTAATGAAGCCAATTCATAGAGGGGGATTATAAGGAGGCCATGATTGGTACGGGCCAATAGGAAATTTGGCCAGGACGCTGGAGTTACACCCCTACTCTTTTCGAGAAATGCCCTGGGATTTTTAATGACCACAGAGAACCAGGACCTCTGTTTTACGTCTCATCCGAAGGAGGCGCCTGTTTACAGTATAGTGTCCCTGTCACTATACTGGGGCATTAGGACTCACATGAACTGCAGGGTGAGTGCTCCCTGCTGGCCCCACTAACACCTCTTCCACCAGCAACCTTAGTTTTTCCCAGGAGATCTCTCATCCAGGTACTGACCAGGTTCACACCTGCTTGGCTTCAGTTGGTTGCCAGTTGTGAGTTGCAGAGTGATATGGCTGCTGGCCATATCAACTTTCAGTTTGTTTCTTATATAGTAAATACATAAAAATAGACCACTATTATAGCGTGTATCTGAATAAATTAAGTGATGGTTTTGTGATTAAGGATTTATTTGTGGAATTCTTTAAGTTAAACAAAGGAGGGAAGATTAGTTATTTTTGCAATTGCCAGTTACCAGAGAGCAGCTTATCCATATGTTGAAACCGTACCATAACAGTGAAGACAGACGGGTTACACCTTCAATTGAGCCTGTCACTCTCTCTGTTGTTTACTAATGTACACTGTCCAGATGCCAATGTTCTTGTTATGTGAACAAGAATATGCTCTTGCTTATTAAACTCCGAGATTCTAGCAGATTTGACGCTATTTTGCCATAATTTAGCTGAAACGGAAAAAGAAATCATGCAGTTTTATTAACAGACACTCCGACTCAAACCTGTGTCGTACAGTGATATAGATGTGGGTAATGTCATCCCCATTTAACAATGTGCTTGCTGCACAAATCCTGCTAAACGAAAAGCATTGCAGAAGGTGATAAACTGTACATTATTTACTGGAACATAGCTCAAAGGAAGTTCTTGAAGCCCCCCTGTTTATTAGTATAAAACATTAATGAGTCTTGGTTCTGTACAGATTACAGAAAAGTGAAGGCTTAAACTACACCAGACATTGTATGTACTGTTTAACCATAGTCAAGGACCAATGCACTGTTCCCTTTTATAACAGGGTTACTCCCTGGAAATTAGACACAAGAAGAGTATTATTAGACAATGTTGTGTGGCTCTGACAGAATTTCTCTGTAAACTGAAGTTATAGACGAGACACGTTGTGTATTGCCTTTATTACTCTTGTAAGAACATACCAATCTTAATGCGATATGGACGATATTATTAATAACCTTTTAAATCTGAAACTGTTAACTCTACTTCACACCTGCATGTCAAGATCACGGTTTCAAAATAAAAAAATCAAACCTTTGTTTGGATGAGAACGTTATGATTGTTACGCAAGGAAGTGAAACGTGACAATTACCATCAGGAGAAAAACAAAGTTTATTTTTTATTTATTTGTGGCTGCTACAGTTGCACCCTTTGCAACCACTGGAGAGATAACACTTCCCAATTGCTTTGTCAGTCTATCCGTGGGGGGGCTCTGACACCCCTCCATATGCTTTAGTAAAAAATTAATAAAAACACCAATGTAAACCTCATATTTACAACTGCTTTAAAGTTTTCTAAAGCCTTCTCAGTCAAGAACTAGAATTCACGTAGGGAGCTGTGTCAGCATGGGTAGGCTGCAAAAGATCAGCTAAAGAGGGAAGAAAATGCTTTCAGAGAAAATGTTTCAGGTGTGAAGAATACAGAGCCCCAATTCAGTTGCAGCCTAAACCTTTCCCCACACACCCTGCCCCTGCTGTGATTGGAATATACACAAACAAACCACTGAAAGCTTTACAGTATGTGATCAGGTTTATGAACTCAGTTACACCTGGGATTCGCTTCATTCAAAATAAAGTTTTTGAAAATTGAACCAGGTAGTAGATCTTGTTTATATAAAAGTTATATCACTGGGCACAGTGATGGAAACCGAAATAAATGACACAAGCACTACCAGCTTTCTTCCCTTCCCTCTGGTGCAAGATGATAATGCGTTGGCTGGCACGAAAATATTCCCTCCCATTTTTAATCATTCTGTTTCCGAGTCAAAGCAGGTGAGAGAGAGTAGGAAGAGACAGAAAAAATTGTATCCTGTCTTAATTTCAAATGATATTTTACCTTCATTTTTTTTACTTTATAAGTTTGTATTTTACTTATTTTCTGATAGTCATAATTTATTCTGATAAATGTTTTTACAAGATGTGGAAGAAGTGCAACAAATTATTACATTGAGAATTTTAATGTTATTGATTACTTATAGTTTATGCTAACACCTGACTTTCTTATTTAGATGTAAATATAAATATTGAATGGATTTTAAAGTCATGCAATGTCTAATTTAGGCAAGCACACATAATTGTTTCTTATTTTTTATTTTCTTTAAAATTGAAAGAATCAGTTGCCCATCGTGCCATACAATATTATGTTATGTTTGTTTTAGAGAGACTTCTGAACGTTTCAACTAATGCATAAAAATGTAACCTAATGCCTTCTCGTGTTATGAGCTCACTTACACATGGGACCCGCTTTATTCAAACTAGGGTTTCTAAAAATGCAATCAGGTACTCGATACTGTTTAAATAAAAGCTGTGAACATTTTCAATAATTGCAATCTTTACAATGCCTGTGATTTGAAGGCTTTGTGCCACAGCAGAATTCACAGATGCTAATGCCACATACAGTTCTCCCAGATATCCAACTTTTGCCCATCAGTCAAGAGAAGGATGAGAGATTGTTTGTGCAGTGCATCGGCACAGATGGTAAAAGCCAGAGCTGACCGTTGCACTGCTGTTCCGTTTCGTAATTTTGTGACTTTTGAAATTTACTGGGGATGGACCACATCTGGCTAGAGGCAAAAGAGCCTTGCCTTGCAATCTCCGGGAAAACATTATAGGCATGGTGAATCGGAGATTCTCAAAACTTACTTTATATGATTGGAAACTAATACGTGATTGGATAAACGAAATGCTTTGAAGAAAGAGATGCTGTTTTCCTCTTGTTTAACAGTCTGCACAGCAACAAAACAATTAGATTAAACAAGAGAGTATGACATTACTTTTTGTCAATGAAAATATTTAGTCTTTCCATGTTGATTTAAGTGCCCTTCTTTCAGTTGGATTGCATGATTGGCATGAAACATCTTAGGGTTATTGTTATAATTTCTCTATTATCGAATCCCTCAACTTTTTTACTTGTGATTATTTTGGAAACATTTTGACATGTTCCTTTTAACTACATTGCTGTTGATACTGTTGCCATTGACAATGAAATGCTCAGAGTTTGTAATGTAGGACGCTCTGGATGAGTTAAGCTTTGATGCAGGACAAATAAATGTATTTCCCACAAGCTATACTGTAGTGGCTTTAAAACTATACACCATCGTGCTGTAAGAATGTGGCATGTCTTTGTTCAAGTTTTAAAAGTACGGAAAAACGAGTGTTTAGAAAAAACACATTTGATTGCTGGTTGCCTTGTGCTAAAGAGCATCAATGCTAACAGAGCATGCTGCTGAAAATTCATTCCCATCCATTAGGAAGAACTGTCTATTCTACGTAACAAACACAACGGGGTGTAACACTCCTTGCCTAATAGGTAAAAGTTAATTCCAAGCTGAAAAGAAAAAACTCAACATGTCTCCTCTATAAATCTTCAACTTACAGACTGTCCTAGGTCATTTATGATTCATATCTTCCGTATCGCATTAAAATTTACAAGTATAAATCCACCTAATCTAACCGCTTTATCAAGGACAGGTAACAGTTTCACCTATACTATTTGGTAACATTTTTTATGATTTTGACAGACTTCGGAATGTTTCAACTGATGCTTAAAAATGTAACATAATGTGTACTGTGGTAAAAGAGCCATTGAGCACAGAACATCTTTCTGCCTGTGAAGATATTTGTAGTTTATTCTTATCTGTGTTAAAACAGGAAAATAAAGAGGGAGTTTCAGAAATTAAACAGAGGTCTGGAACACCGTCTCAAAAATAGATGTTTAATAAATCGAAGGTTGTGAAAACAGTGACAAATCACCCCGAACATTTTAAAATACAAGCCATTTGAAAATATTAGTTGTTATTAATACATCACTTAACCTCAAACATATTGTGATATTAAAAAATACCAAAAAAATCAATATAGTGTCCATAATATTTACTATTTTAGTTTTTCAAAGAAATGTTTATATTTTAAGGGAAAACTCCAAACATGCCAAAGCCATTACACCAAGGTGCCGCTTAACAACTTAAGCTATAGCTGAAAAGGGCAGGCAAAATATTTTCAAGTTATCACGGGTGGATGAGTCGGGTTTATGAAGATGTTTACAAAGAAAGTGGACTACAGTAATACTTTGAGCTATATGGAAATAAATAAATCCTTAAATATTGTTATTAATTTCTTTAGATGTGCGATTCCCTATTATATATCCCCTATTAATCAAATTCTAAAAAGAATGCTTTTTTTACTGCGATAACGAGCACAGGTATTCATAGAAAAGGTTAAAACATTATAACTTTTTATAAAGTATATAAACTTAATATAGTCAGAAGGAGCATGTAAAAACTTTTCCAAAATAACCACAGTAAGTAACTGAATGAAAGACTTTGATGCTTAAAATGTTTATGAAGAAAGTGGAATACTGTTGTGTATTCTTTATTTAATCTACCACTACCAGCCATAAACAGTTTGATAATATATTTATATCCCTAAATTAATATAGTTTATGATGTTCAGAGACGTTATGCTCCTCTTATTTTTATGCCCAGCTACCAAAATTTCCCTTTAGTTTTAAAATTCCATATTAATATTCAATATTAAGCGGACTTAAACATGCACAGTAAAGAGATTAAATGAAGCAATCGTTTCACTAACAACCAATGCACCACAAGTGCCACCTTTCAGTCATTTTGGCCAACCAATCACCTACTGCAGTATTCCGCGCTATTCTGCAGATAATTTTATGCAGTACGGGGTTTTACGAAGCATTTTGAATGGCTGCATCTGTATATAATGTCTTAATCCTTTTCTTGGTCTTTCATTTTTTTAAAATAATTCTACAGTAGTGATAAACACAATAAAGAAACACCAACAAAAATATAAAAATAATAATTGGTGGATAAAAATAATTAAATGACTCCACTAAATGACACTCTTTTTTTATGAGAGAGTGTAAAGACAATGTTTATTTGTGTATCATTTTCCCAGCAAACAGAGAAGCTGTTATGTTAAAAATAACGCAGATATTAGACTTACCAAAATATGTAAAGACTCATTTAATTAAACACATTTATTATGTATCTTCTCATGACTACCTCAGAGTAAGCTATATTTAATATGTAACAATTAAATGCTGCTTATATATGGATAATTTTAAAGAACGTTGAATTCCTCATTGAGTTTTATCTAGAAAATCAGTATTGCATTGATAATAATATTTCAATTTAAGAGCATATCTGTTCTTTCTAGAATACTGAAAATTGATAAAGTGACATTTTTAATACTGCTATGTACTGTACACAGTAAACAGTCCAGAAAACAATCCTAGCATATTAATATTGTTACAAATGGGACATACAAAAATGAAGAAAAAATGATTGAGTGGATTAATAAATGAGTAAAATAAATAATAATGACCCCCAACTTGTATAGATTTCTGCCATGCAAATAACCGAGCAGTTGGTACAGATGCAGCCATTCAAAATGGGTGGGGCTTTTCGCGGAATACCCCGGTGGGCGTGTCGCAGTATCACGCAGTATCACGGGGTAAATCGCGTCATTTGACGTCATGCCAGAAAGTATCTGGTATCACCTTGTAAAACCACCAGGAGGAGCCAATAAAGCTTAACCTCTCATGTACAGCATTTGAGCTTTTAAATTTAAACTGTGTATTACAGCATGTTAATCATCAGTCATTAAAATGTTGGTATATTTTATGAAAGCAAGATTGCTCAGTTGGACAAAAGTACACAACCTACCTTTATCAGAAATATTTATGCATCAAAGCCTTTACCGAAGATATTACTAATAGTATTAATAATGAATGACTTTGGACAAGCTGTAAACTCAAAGTATGATTTCTTTAGCACATTTGTACAAGCACTTGGAATCTGTCCAAGCCCTACTTTGTCAGGCATTTTCTTTTACTGCAACGGACATAAAAACTCCCTTGCTTTTAACAGGGCGTTTAATAATTTCTAACTACGAAAATTATTTAAACTGCAACACTTATCATTCAACTAGAGCTCAAAATATCACAAGGATCCTCAAGAGCACAGCAAAGACTGTATTAAAAGAAACTTGTATCAGATACATGAGAATCCAGGCTTTTTTATCAACGCTTTCTTTTCCGTATACCAGATATTATGGAACCACTTCAGAAGGGTGTCAGCCAGTCAGATTCCAGGAATCGGTACTTTAAAGAAAAAATACACACCGGTATTCCATTTCTCCCTAAACATTTTAAGCATCAAAGTATTTAACTAACATGTGAAACAGCGTGTAAAAAACTGGTAGTTTTAAGCTTTTCTGCTAATATAATATGAAATCGCGTATCTAAAGAAATTAATAACGATATGATTATATTCGTGTACTGCAACAGGGCTGTGTAGGGCTGTTTCGCCGCTTTCTTCATGCGACTTTCCTTGTAGCCCACTGGTCTACGTGCCTGATTTCTAACCTACAGGTTGTGTGTTCAAATCCAGCTGGTGATGTGACTTTTCTTTTAACAAACATTTCTTCGAAAAAATAGAATAGCAATTTTATGGACAATCAATTGACTTTTTATATTTCTAAATATCACAACATGATCAAATCTAAGTAATTTTTGATAACAATGAATAGTCACCTTCTTCCCTTCTGACAACGGTCCCTGCTTCTGCTTCCTGCTTCTAATGTAATGTAATAATAATGTAATGTAATAATGTTATAATGTTATAATGTTCTATTCTATTCTATTGTGTGTGTGTGGGGGGGGGATCCCTTCAGATCTCCCTTCAGATTTAAAAGGTTATTAATCATATCTTCGGTGTCGCATCTTACCAGTGCAGCTGATCTTATGCTGCCTGGGTCAACTATCACAAAGCTTTAGAGAACCTAACATTTCTATTATCAACAGATTGTAAATTTGTAATAGAGTAAATTTTTATAGAGAAATGGAGGCCTATACAGCATGCGTTACAATATAAACATTTATATTGATTTAAATCGCGTTTTGATTTAAATCGCAAACGCATGTTTAATTATATGTTGTTTTTTTATCATAATCAGACAAATGCAACATAAATTGATACAGTATCTTTGTCTTCTAAGTATCTTAATAAACTTTCAGCATAACTTTCTCCCCGTTTAGATTTATTTTTCTTGGGATTTTGGGATCAAACGTGGAAGGATTAGATTGTAATCGTTTTTATTTTTCAAATACGTTTTAGAAAAGTGTAATCTATACTAAAAAGGTGTACACCACCTGCTATACAGATACATATTGTAATACTTTCGGGTTTGGATAGGACGGACACAAGAACTCAGACTTGTAGAGTTAAAGCAAGTTAAAGCCTTTATTTTTCTTCTCCGTCACCACCTGCTAGCCCGGCTCTCCCGCGCCCCCGCCCGCCAACAGCGCGAGTCAACAGACTGCCCACGCGCCCGAGAGAGAGAGAAAAGAGAGAGAGAGTAAGACCCAGAGGTGCAGAAGCAGGGAACTATTTACAAGGAAAACGGATACCTCCCCAGACTGTACGCCTGCTTCACTGTGGGACAGCCGCACTGGTCGGCGGCCTTCCTAAACCCCGCCCTGACCACTTTCACTCCTGTCCTGCTCTTCCCCGCGCACCCCAGCCGGGCGCTCTTCGGCCTCTGCCTGGGGTGAATGTATATTTAGATATTTACACCCGGCGCGGCACCGAGAGAGCGTCTGCATTTACAACTTAGTATTTAAAATTAGTCATGCAATATGAAGCATCTCCTTTTACTTTTAAGTCCCTTAATTATCATTGAGCACAGCTTTCTCACCACTTAGATTACTTGTTGATACCATCCTTACACAAAGCAGAAACTTCTTGTATTTTCCGATGACATACAGTACAAATGGAAAGATTACAGATTTTAATCGTCTTTAATTTTGTTACGTTATATGTTTTAGGAACGTTTCATCTATACAAACACCACAAAACTATTCTCGATTGTATTTCTGAATGTTATGTTACACCTACAGTAGTTCACTGTTTTAAATACATCGAATTAAGAAAGTTAGGTGTAGCACTTTAGATCTTTTTTTCTGAACTGGGGAAAATCTGATCATGTTTCTCTATAACAATAATAAAAACCATTATTTTACATATCACCTTTAAAAGTGGCATCTCAAAGCAATACAGTAGATGTAAACCACAGATTACAAAGTAAATACCCAGACAAACGCAAATGCGTTTTTAATAAAATGCTTTTATTCATTCAGCAGAGAGAGAGAGACATCCAGCAGAGAGACACACACACAGGTTTTCATTGACAAAAAGTAATTGTTTTTTTTTACATTCCCCTTCTCTAACAGGAATGTTTTGTCTTTCTCAGACTCACATTCCCGAATGTCCCCCACCCCGGTCCACAATCCTAGGAAGAACACGAAACAGCCTGTTAATAAAATTGTTACAATTTTGTTTGGTCAGTTCTTCTTCCCAGAATTTATAGATCGCATCGATCAGTTCCTGCTTTGTGACGGGCTTAGCAGTTTTCCGAACGTAGTCTTTCAGCGAATGCCAAACCATCTCTATCGGATTTAGATCTGGGAATTCGGCTGGAGTTTTCACCCAGTTCACTCCTTCTGCTACAAGCCTCGCCCTTGCTGCTGTGTGTTTGGGATCGTTGTCTTGAAAGAGATGGTGCCTTGATCCAAAGTGCTCCCTGATATATGGGGCGGCATGCTGTGTGACCACGACTTCCTCGAAGAATTCACGGTCCATAATTCCTTTCGAAAATAAGAAGTGGTCCCGGGCCTCTTCTAGATATACCCCCCCAGACAAGTGAACCTTCAGTGGATGTTTGGGCTTTGGCTTGTCCACATATCTCCCCTTTTTGCAAAATGACATTGTTGAAAACTGTTCCAGAGCCACTGTTGTTTTGTCGGTGAAAAGTACATCCTGAAATGCCTCCCCCTGTTCAATCCATTGGAGCGCTTGTTTGAGTCTTTCCTCTTTGTTTTTTAGCCTTATCATGGGGCATGTGTTGGTTTTTCTGTATCTCCATCCAAGCCTCCTGCGCACTCTTCTTATCGATGTCGGACTAATGGTCGCACCGAGGTCAGCCCATAGCCGTCTTTGGACTTGCATCGCCGGTAGCTCATCATTTTCATCAGTCAGTTTGTCGTTAGCTCGCACAATAGGACTTGAAAAAAAAGAAATCAACAGTTAGTTTTAAAAATAATGTGCGTAGTTGTGTTTACATGCAAGAAAGGTATTTTTAGAAAGTTATTTACCTTTGAATTGTCATCGATTTAGATTCTCTTTGCCTCCTCTCCCCTTTATAATGTCGTCTCACTGTGCTTTCACAAACGAAGATGTCCATCGAAGCCAAATGCTGTACAATGTCCCGTGTTGAGTTCCCGTTTCTTTTCTTCTTCATTATTGTGAGAGAGTCTTCGTGATTTTGGCCATTGTCCGTCTCCTTACCAAAGCAATACAGTGGTGCAGCTTGAATTCTGTACGTATATACTGTATGGTATGGTACAGATAAAACTTACACCATACCGATGAGCTAATACCAGGGAAATACACTCCTATTTTATTTAAAACACACTACCCCAGGAAATGTGTCTGATGCATTAGCAAGTTAAAACAATTGCATCGAAAACCTGGGCATAACAGCTGTTCCTTTTTCTGATCACTCGCTCTCTGGATACACGTCTCACCTGTTCTGTTCTTTGTTTTCCTAATTTGCTGATTATGCCTACTGCGATCCACTCCTACCCTCACACCCAAAGAAGACTATTTTAAATTTCTTGGCGAGGTTCATTGAGCAATTAACCCTTGTATGTGCTGTCCTTAAGGTGATATCACATAAAGGTGATATGTAAAATAATGTTTTTTATTATTGTTATAGAGAAACATGATCAGATTTTCCCCGGTTCAGAAAAAAAGATCTAAAGTATACTAGTTTGTCACTAGTATACTTTTAATACAGTCTTTGCTGTGCTCTTGAGGATCCTTGTGATACTTGAGCAACAACAACAATATTGTATTTCATTGCACTTTGAAAACCAAGTAATAACTTAACTATATGTGCAAACGTTTTATGATATGTCGCTGTTGTGAATGTCTGTGGAGTGTATCTTATTTGTCTGTCTGTCCTGGCTGTGCTCTCTTGCTCGCCCTCCCCCCCTCTCTCCCTCAATTCAATTCAATTCAATTCAAGGTGCTTTATTAGCATGACAGATGGGTACAATCAGTGTTGGGTATTTACTTTGCTTTGAGATGCCACTTTTAAAGGTGATATATAAAATCAAGGCTTTAACTTGCTTTAACTCCGCAAGTCTGAATTCTTGTGTCTGTCCTATCCGATACAATATGTATCTTTATAGCAGGTGGTGTACAATTTTTTGGCATAGATTACACTTTTCTAAAATGTATTTAAAAATTAAAACGATTACAATCTAATCTTTCCACGTTTGATCCCAAGATCCCAAGAAAAATAAATCTAAACGGGGAGAAAGCTATGCTGAAAGTTTATTAAGATACTTAGAAGACAAAGATATCAATTTATGTTGCATTTGTCTGATTGTGAATCAAAAAACACATATATTTAAACATGCGTTTACGATTTAAATCAAAACGTGATTTAAATCAAAACGCGATTTAAATCAATATAAATGTTTATATTGTAACGCATAGGTGACTATTCATTGTTATTAAAATGACTTAAATTCGATCATGTTGTGATATTTAGAAATATAAATTTGTTTGGTGCGAGTGAGGTTTTAATTAATCTCTGACCCAGGGAAAAGTTTTATTTCTCAAAGAAATGTTTAAAAAAAAAAGTCATGGCTCCAGCAGGATTCAAACACACAGCGTGTGACGTAGGAGTCAGGAACCTAACCCACAGCGCCACCGGCAAGGTCACATGAGAAGTGTTGAAAAAGCCCTACAAAACATTATCAACAGACATCTTACAGCATGTACACTACAATTATTGTGTTGCGGTACATTAATATAATTATATCGTTATTAATTTCCTTAGATACGTGACTTCATATTATATTCCCTTTTAATCAAATTCTAAAAGTATGCTTGTTGACTCCGGTATCACGTTAGTTAAAGACTTCGATGCTTAAAATGTTTAGGGAGAAATGGAATACTGGTGTGTATTTTTTCTTAAAAGTACCGAGACCAGCCATATACTGTATGTTTATGTTCCAAAATTAATATCGTTTATGGCCTTCACATGCGTTACAGTATGCTCCCATTCTTTTTATGCTCAGCTACTAAGATTTCCCTTCAGTGGTAAAATTCCATATAAATATTCAATACTAAAACGGGCACAGTAAAGACATTTACTGTAAATCTTTCTACGACCGACCAACGGACCACGAGTGCCCCTGTCGGTCAACCAATCACGTACCGTGGTATTTTGTGTCAACGCGCGAGGCCGTAGCCAATTACCTCCGGTACGTGTCTGTACCGCGCACTTTGAATGGCTGCATCTGTATGATTAGTGAGCACAGGAATTCTTTGCCATCTGGCACAGTTTTGATGAAAAGATTAATAATTCAGGCACACTTGGTTAAACATATGTTGATTAACAATGACAATACACACACTAAATTATACACAACACACAAGTACCCTTTATACAAATTTACAATAAGGCATCCTAGAGGCCTAACATGCTAACCATCCAGAAAATCCCAGACTGTTACCAATTATTCAACTGTTAAATAATGCCTACAGAGGCTAAAAGAATAGATAAGATACCTTCTCAACTATGTAGAATAGACCATGCGTTTAAATATCTGTCTCTATTAATCTAGATGCCACCAAATGAATGGGAACCTATCTCCCTATTCTAAAATGCTCCCACAAACCAAAAGAGGGATTCTTAACTCAGGAAATTAGTCACCTAAAAACTACAGAATAGCAAGCTTTCTTAACAAAGTTCAGATACTTACCTTGAGTCTGGTCAAATATGTCAGAAGGTCAGTAGTGTTGATCTTCCTGCCCTCAAAATCCATCTGTGATGATCCTTCACTCCCCTTGTTGAATAATTTCCAGTTACTCCCATCAGAACACAGGTTCCCAACTCCAAATATGAATGAGATTTAAGTTCTCACTCATACCTGTAGCCATATCGTTACTTACTTGATTTATATGTATATTGTTGTTCCTGTCTGTGTTTTTTTTCTTCTCTCCATCTGTACACCAGCACTGCTGCTGTAAAACAACTTGTTCCCCCCACCCCACGGGGATAATAAAGACTCTTTCTCTCTCTTGGCTTCCTGGGTGATCTCTAACAAGGAACTCTAACCTTGGATCTTTCTTTTGTGGTCTTATCTGCCCATTGTCCTTCATCTTCTTATATGGTGTCTTCCTGAATTGTTGATTGACACATAATAATTTACCTAGTGCTTAATTGAAGTAAACCAAAGTAAACTTTATGATTGTTTTGATCATTTATCATTCATCTGGGCCCTCTACATCTCAGCAAATATTCCCTTTGCCTCAAAGCTGAAAATGTTTACATTGCCAGGTATTACACTCTTTATCTAGATTCCTAGAGACACTTCCTAGTCACCTATGGCCTAACTATATGAAATCATGTAACTGTCATGTTTTTAAAGGTGAATCATTATGTTTTTGCAAAGGACTTGGCAAAAGGAAAAGGACCACTGGTGTTCCTCAAGAAAGTGGATAAATAAAGCATTTGTAACTAATTTTGTTTAGTGTTTTTTAATGCTCATGAAATATATATTTTGTATGTTGCCTACTGCATACATATATATGTGACAATAACATATATTAATCATATAATTCTTAACTTACATTTTTTAAATCTGTTGTTGGAGTGGAAGTATTGTTAAATCCAACTATTCAAACCACAACTTTTTTTCCCATTATATTTTTTAGGGATTATGTCAACCATAGGAAATGGCTATGTTGCACTGCTGTTCCGTTTCGTAATTTTGTGACTTTTGAAATTTACTGGGGATGGACCACATCTGGCTAGAGGCAAAAGAGCCTTGCCTTGCAATCTCCGGGAAAACATTATAGGCATGGTGAATCGGAGATTCTCAAAACTTACTTTATATGATTGGAAACTAATACGTGATTGGATAAACGAAATGCTTTGAAGAAAGAGATGCTGTTTTCCTCTTGTTTAACAGTCTGCACAGCAACAAAACAATTAGATTAAACAAGAGAGTATGACATTACTTTTTGTCAATGAAAATATTTAGTCTTTCCATGTTGATTTAAGTGCCCTTCTTTCAGTTGGATTGCATGATTGGCATGAAACATCTTAGGGTTATTGTTATAATTTCTCTATTATCGAATCCCTCAACTTTTTTACTTGTGATTATTTTGGAAACATTTTGACATGTTCCTTTTAACTACATTGCTGTTGATACTGTTGCCATTGACAATGAAATGCTCAGAGTTTGTAATGTAGGACGCTCTGGATGAGTTAAGCTTTGATGCAGGACAAATAAATGTATTTCCCACAAGCTATACTGTAGTGGCTTTAAAACTATACACCATCGTGCTGTAAGAATGTGGCATGTCTTTGTTCAAGTTTTAAAAGTACGGAAAAACGAGTGTTTAGAAAAAACACATTTGATTGCTGGTTGCCTTGTGCTAAAGAGCATCAATGCTAACAGAGCATGCTGCTGAAAATTCATTCCCATCCATTAGGAAGAACTGTCTATTCTACGTAACAAACACAACGGGGTGTAACACTCCTTGCCTAATAGGTAAAAGTTAATTCCAAGCTGAAAAGAAAAAACTCAACATGTCTCCTCTATAAATCTTCAACTTACAGACTGTCCTAGGTCATTTATGATTCATATCTTCCGTATCGCATTAAAATTTACAAGTATAAATCCACCTAATCTAACCGCTTTATCAAGGACAGGTAACAGTTTCACCTATACTATTTGGTAACATTTTTTATGATTTTGACAGACTTCGGAATGTTTCAACTGATGCTTAAAAATGTAACATAATGTGTACTGTGGTAAAAGAGCCATTGAGCACAGAACATCTTTCTGCCTGTGAAGATATTTGTAGTTTATTCTTATCTGTGTTAAAACAGGAAAATAAAGAGGGAGTTTCAGAAATTAAACAGAGGTCTGGAACACCGTCTCAAAAATAGATGTTTAATAAATCGAAGGTTGTGAAAACAGTGACAAATCACCCCGAACATTTTAAAATACAAGCCATTTGAAAATATTAGTTGTTATTAATACATCACTTAACCTCAAACATATTGTGATATTAAAAAATACCAAAAAAATCAATATAGTGTCCATAATATTTACTATTTTAGTTTTTCAAAGAAATGTTTATATTTTAAGGGAAAACTCCAAACATGCCAAAGCCATTACACCAAGGTGCCGCTTAACAACTTAAGCTATAGCTGAAAAGGGCAGGCAAAATATTTTCAAGTTATCACGGGTGGATGAGTCGGGTTTATGAAGATGTTTACAAAGAAAGTGGACTACAGTAATACTTTGAGCTATATGGAAATAAATAAATCCTTAAATATTGTTATTAATTTCTTTAGATGTGCGATTCCCTATTATATATCCCCTATTAATCAAATTCTAAAAAGAATGCTTTTTTTACTGCGATAACGAGCACAGGTATTCATAGAAAAGGTTAAAACATTATAACTTTTTATAAAGTATATAAACTTAATATAGTCAGAAGGAGCATGTAAAAACTTTTCCAAAATAACCACAGTAAGTAACTGAATGAAAGACTTTGATGCTTAAAATGTTTATGAAGAAAGTGGAATACTGTTGTGTATTCTTTATTTAATCTACCACTACCAGCCATAAACAGTTTGATAATATATTTATATCCCTAAATTAATATAGTTTATGATGTTCAGAGACGTTATGCTCCTCTTATTTTTATGCCCAGCTACCAAAATTTCCCTTTAGTTTTAAAATTCCATATTAATATTCAATATTAAGCGGACTTAAACATGCACAGTAAAGAGATTAAATGAAGCAATCGTTTCACTAACAACCAATGCACCACAAGTGCCACCTTTCAGTCATTTTGGCCAACCAATCACCTACTGCAGTATTCCGCGCTATTCTGCAGATAATTTTATGCAGTACGGGGTTTTACGAAGCATTTTGAATGGCTGCATCTGTATATAATGTCTTAATCCTTTTCTTGGTCTTTCATTTTTTTAAAATAATTCTACAGTAGTGATAAACACAATAAAGAAACACCAACAAAAATATAAAAATAATAATTGGTGGATAAAAATAATTAAATGACTCCACTAAATGACACTCTTTTTTTATGAGAGAGTGTAAAGACAATGTTTATTTGTGTATCATTTTCCCAGCAAACAGAGAAGCTGTTATGTTAAAAATAACGCAGATATTAGACTTACCAAAATATGTAAAGACTCATTTAATTAAACACATTTATTATGTATCTTCTCATGACTACCTCAGAGTAAGCTATATTTAATATGTAACAATTAAATGCTGCTTATATATGGATAATTTTAAAGAACGTTGAATTCCTCATTGAGTTTTATCTAGAAAATCAGTATTGCATTGATAATAATATTTCAATTTAAGAGCATATCTGTTCTTTCTAGAATACTGAAAATTGATAAAGTGACATTTTTAATACTGCTATGTACTGTACACAGTAAACAGTCCAGAAAACAATCCTAGCATATTAATATTGTTACAAATGGGACATACAAAAATGAAGAAAAAATGATTGAGTGGATTAATAAATGAGTAAAATAAATAATAATGACCCCCAACTTGTATAGATTTCTGCCATGCAAATAACCGAGCAGTTGGTACAGATGCAGCCATTCAAAATGGGTGGGGCTTTTCGCGGAATACCCCGGTGGGCGTGTCGCAGTATCACGCAGTATCACGGGGTAAATCGCGTCATTTGACGTCATGCCAGAAAGTATCTGGTATCACCTTGTAAAACCACCAGGAGGAGCCAATAAAGCTTAACCTCTCATGTACAGCATTTGAGCTTTTAAATTTAAACTGTGTATTACAGCATGTTAATCATCAGTCATTAAAATGTTGGTATATTTTATGAAAGCAAGATTGCTCAGTTGGACAAAAGTACACAACCTACCTTTATCAGAAATATTTATGCATCAAAGCCTTTACCGAAGATATTACTAATAGTATTAATAATGAATGACTTTGGACAAGCTGTAAACTCAAAGTATGATTTCTTTAGCACATTTGTACAAGCACTTGGAATCTGTCCAAGCCCTACTTTGTCAGGCATTTTCTTTTACTGCAACGGACATAAAAACTCCCTTGCTTTTAACAGGGCGTTTAATAATTTCTAACTACGAAAATTATTTAAACTGCAACACTTATCATTCAACTAGAGCTCAAAATATCACAAGGATCCTCAAGAGCACAGCAAAGACTGTATTAAAAGAAACTTGTATCAGATACATGAGAATCCAGGCTTTTTTATCAACGCTTTCTTTTCCGTATACCAGATATTATGGAACCACTTCAGAAGGGTGTCAGCCAGTCAGATTCCAGGAATCGGTACTTTAAAGAAAAAATACACACCGGTATTCCATTTCTCCCTAAACATTTTAAGCATCAAAGTATTTAACTAACATGTGAAACAGCGTGTAAAAAACTGGTAGTTTTAAGCTTTTCTGCTAATATAATATGAAATCGCGTATCTAAAGAAATTAATAACGATATGATTATATTCGTGTACTGCAACAGGGCTGTGTAGGGCTGTTTCGCCGCTTTCTTCATGCGACTTTCCTTGTAGCCCACTGGTCTACGTGCCTGATTTCTAACCTACAGGTTGTGTGTTCAAATCCAGCTGGTGATGTGACTTTTCTTTTAACAAACATTTCTTCGAAAAAATAGAATAGCAATTTTATGGACAATCAATTGACTTTTTATATTTCTAAATATCACAACATGATCAAATCTAAGTAATTTTTGATAACAATGAATAGTCACCTTCTTCCCTTCTGACAACGGTCCCTGCTTCTGCTTCCTGCTTCTAATGTAATGTAATAATAATGTAATGTAATAATGTTATAATGTTATAATGTTCTATTCTATTCTATTGTGTGTGTGTGGGGGGGGGATCCCTTCAGATCTCCCTTCAGATTTAAAAGGTTATTAATCATATCTTCGGTGTCGCATCTTACCAGTGCAGCTGATCTTATGCTGCCTGGGTCAACTATCACAAAGCTTTAGAGAACCTAACATTTCTATTATCAACAGATTGTAAATTTGTAATAGAGTAAATTTTTATAGAGAAATGGAGGCCTATACAGCATGCGTTACAATATAAACATTTATATTGATTTAAATCGCGTTTTGATTTAAATCGCAAACGCATGTTTAATTATATGTTGTTTTTTTATCATAATCAGACAAATGCAACATAAATTGATACAGTATCTTTGTCTTCTAAGTATCTTAATAAACTTTCAGCATAACTTTCTCCCCGTTTAGATTTATTTTTCTTGGGATTTTGGGATCAAACGTGGAAGGATTAGATTGTAATCGTTTTTATTTTTCAAATACGTTTTAGAAAAGTGTAATCTATACTAAAAAGGTGTACACCACCTGCTATACAGATACATATTGTAATACTTTCGGGTTTGGATAGGACGGACACAAGAACTCAGACTTGTAGAGTTAAAGCAAGTTAAAGCCTTTATTTTTCTTCTCCGTCACCACCTGCTAGCCCGGCTCTCCCGCGCCCCCGCCCGCCAACAGCGCGAGTCAACAGACTGCCCACGCGCCCGAGAGAGAGAGAAAAGAGAGAGAGAGTAAGACCCAGAGGTGCAGAAGCAGGGAACTATTTACAAGGAAAACGGATACCTCCCCAGACTGTACGCCTGCTTCACTGTGGGACAGCCGCACTGGTCGGCGGCCTTCCTAAACCCCGCCCTGACCACTTTCACTCCTGTCCTGCTCTTCCCCGCGCACCCCAGCCGGGCGCTCTTCGGCCTCTGCCTGGGGTGAATGTATATTTAGATATTTACACCCGGCGCGGCACCGAGAGAGCGTCTGCATTTACAACTTAGTATTTAAAATTAGTCATGCAATATGAAGCATCTCCTTTTACTTTTAAGTCCCTTAATTATCATTGAGCACAGCTTTCTCACCACTTAGATTACTTGTTGATACCATCCTTACACAAAGCAGAAACTTCTTGTATTTTCCGATGACATACAGTACAAATGGAAAGATTACAGATTTTAATCGTCTTTAATTTTGTTACGTTATATGTTTTAGGAACGTTTCATCTATACAAACACCACAAAACTATTCTCGATTGTATTTCTGAATGTTATGTTACACCTACAGTAGTTCACTGTTTTAAATACATCGAATTAAGAAAGTTAGGTGTAGCACTTTAGATCTTTTTTTCTGAACTGGGGAAAATCTGATCATGTTTCTCTATAACAATAATAAAAACCATTATTTTACATATCACCTTTAAAAGTGGCATCTCAAAGCAATACAGTAGATGTAAACCACAGATTACAAAGTAAATACCCAGACAAACGCAAATGCGTTTTTAATAAAATGCTTTTATTCATTCAGCAGAGAGAGAGAGACATCCAGCAGAGAGACACACACACAGGTTTTCATTGACAAAAAGTAATTGTTTTTTTTTACATTCCCCTTCTCTAACAGGAATGTTTTGTCTTTCTCAGACTCACATTCCCGAATGTCCCCCACCCCGGTCCACAATCCTAGGAAGAACACGAAACAGCCTGTTAATAAAATTGTTACAATTTTGTTTGGTCAGTTCTTCTTCCCAGAATTTATAGATCGCATCGATCAGTTCCTGCTTTGTGACGGGCTTAGCAGTTTTCCGAACGTAGTCTTTCAGCGAATGCCAAACCATCTCTATCGGATTTAGATCTGGGAATTCGGCTGGAGTTTTCACCCAGTTCACTCCTTCTGCTACAAGCCTCGCCCTTGCTGCTGTGTGTTTGGGATCGTTGTCTTGAAAGAGATGGTGCCTTGATCCAAAGTGCTCCCTGATATATGGGGCGGCATGCTGTGTGACCACGACTTCCTCGAAGAATTCACGGTCCATAATTCCTTTCGAAAATAAGAAGTGGTCCCGGGCCTCTTCTAGATATACCCCCCCAGACAAGTGAACCTTCAGTGGATGTTTGGGCTTTGGCTTGTCCACATATCTCCCCTTTTTGCAAAATGACATTGTTGAAAACTGTTCCAGAGCCACTGTTGTTTTGTCGGTGAAAAGTACATCCTGAAATGCCTCCCCCTGTTCAATCCATTGGAGCGCTTGTTTGAGTCTTTCCTCTTTGTTTTTTAGCCTTATCATGGGGCATGTGTTGGTTTTTCTGTATCTCCATCCAAGCCTCCTGCGCACTCTTCTTATCGATGTCGGACTAATGGTCGCACCGAGGTCAGCCCATAGCCGTCTTTGGACTTGCATCGCCGGTAGCTCATCATTTTCATCAGTCAGTTTGTCGTTAGCTCGCACAATAGGACTTGAAAAAAAAGAAATCAACAGTTAGTTTTAAAAATAATGTGCGTAGTTGTGTTTACATGCAAGAAAGGTATTTTTAGAAAGTTATTTACCTTTGAATTGTCATCGATTTAGATTCTCTTTGCCTCCTCTCCCCTTTATAATGTCGTCTCACTGTGCTTTCACAAACGAAGATGTCCATCGAAGCCAAATGCTGTACAATGTCCCGTGTTGAGTTCCCGTTTCTTTTCTTCTTCATTATTGTGAGAGAGTCTTCGTGATTTTGGCCATTGTCCGTCTCCTTACCAAAGCAATACAGTGGTGCAGCTTGAATTCTGTACGTATATACTGTATGGTATGGTACAGATAAAACTTACACCATACCGATGAGCTAATACCAGGGAAATACACTCCTATTTTATTTAAAACACACTACCCCAGGAAATGTGTCTGATGCATTAGCAAGTTAAAACAATTGCATCGAAAACCTGGGCATAACAGCTGTTCCTTTTTCTGATCACTCGCTCTCTGGATACACGTCTCACCTGTTCTGTTCTTTGTTTTCCTAATTTGCTGATTATGCCTACTGCGATCCACTCCTACCCTCACACCCAAAGAAGACTATTTTAAATTTCTTGGCGAGGTTCATTGAGCAATTAACCCTTGTATGTGCTGTCCTTAAGGTGATATCACATAAAGGTGATATGTAAAATAATGTTTTTTATTATTGTTATAGAGAAACATGATCAGATTTTCCCCGGTTCAGAAAAAAAGATCTAAAGTATACTAGTTTGTCACTAGTATACTTTTAATACAGTCTTTGCTGTGCTCTTGAGGATCCTTGTGATACTTGAGCAACAACAACAATATTGTATTTCATTGCACTTTGAAAACCAAGTAATAACTTAACTATATGTGCAAACGTTTTATGATATGTCGCTGTTGTGAATGTCTGTGGAGTGTATCTTATTTGTCTGTCTGTCCTGGCTGTGCTCTCTTGCTCGCCCTCCCCCCCTCTCTCCCTCAATTCAATTCAATTCAATTCAAGGTGCTTTATTAGCATGACAGATGGGTACAATCAGTGTTGGGTATTTACTTTGCTTTGAGATGCCACTTTTAAAGGTGATATATAAAATCAAGGCTTTAACTTGCTTTAACTCCGCAAGTCTGAATTCTTGTGTCTGTCCTATCCGATACAATATGTATCTTTATAGCAGGTGGTGTACAATTTTTTGGCATAGATTACACTTTTCTAAAATGTATTTAAAAATTAAAACGATTACAATCTAATCTTTCCACGTTTGATCCCAAGATCCCAAGAAAAATAAATCTAAACGGGGAGAAAGCTATGCTGAAAGTTTATTAAGATACTTAGAAGACAAAGATATCAATTTATGTTGCATTTGTCTGATTGTGAATCAAAAAACACATATATTTAAACATGCGTTTACGATTTAAATCAAAACGTGATTTAAATCAAAACGCGATTTAAATCAATATAAATGTTTATATTGTAACGCATAGGTGACTATTCATTGTTATTAAAATGACTTAAATTCGATCATGTTGTGATATTTAGAAATATAAATTTGTTTGGTGCGAGTGAGGTTTTAATTAATCTCTGACCCAGGGAAAAGTTTTATTTCTCAAAGAAATGTTTAAAAAAAAAAGTCATGGCTCCAGCAGGATTCAAACACACAGCGTGTGACGTAGGAGTCAGGAACCTAACCCACAGCGCCACCGGCAAGGTCACATGAGAAGTGTTGAAAAAGCCCTACAAAACATTATCAACAGACATCTTACAGCATGTACACTACAATTATTGTGTTGCGGTACATTAATATAATTATATCGTTATTAATTTCCTTAGATACGTGACTTCATATTATATTCCCTTTTAATCAAATTCTAAAAGTATGCTTGTTGACTCCGGTATCACGTTAGTTAAAGACTTCGATGCTTAAAATGTTTAGGGAGAAATGGAATACTGGTGTGTATTTTTTCTTAAAAGTACCGAGACCAGCCATATACTGTATGTTTATGTTCCAAAATTAATATCGTTTATGGCCTTCACATGCGTTACAGTATGCTCCCATTCTTTTTATGCTCAGCTACTAAGATTTCCCTTCAGTGGTAAAATTCCATATAAATATTCAATACTAAAACGGGCACAGTAAAGACATTTACTGTAAATCTTTCTACGACCGACCAACGGACCACGAGTGCCCCTGTCGGTCAACCAATCACGTACCGTGGTATTTTGTGTCAACGCGCGAGGCCGTAGCCAATTACCTCCGGTACGTGTCTGTACCGCGCACTTTGAATGGCTGCATCTGTATGATTAGTGAGCACAGGAATTCTTTGCCATCTGGCACAGTTTTGATGAAAAGATTAATAATTCAGGCACACTTGGTTAAACATATGTTGATTAACAATGACAATACACACACTAAATTATACACAACACACAAGTACCCTTTATACAAATTTACAATAAGGCATCCTAGAGGCCTAACATGCTAACCATCCAGAAAATCCCAGACTGTTACCAATTATTCAACTGTTAAATAATGCCTACAGAGGCTAAAAGAATAGATAAGATACCTTCTCAACTATGTAGAATAGACCATGCGTTTAAATATCTGTCTCTATTAATCTAGATGCCACCAAATGAATGGGAACCTATCTCCCTATTCTAAAATGCTCCCACAAACCAAAAGAGGGATTCTTAACTCAGGAAATTAGTCACCTAAAAACTACAGAATAGCAAGCTTTCTTAACAAAGTTCAGATACTTACCTTGAGTCTGGTCAAATATGTCAGAAGGTCAGTAGTGTTGATCTTCCTGCCCTCAAAATCCATCTGTGATGATCCTTCACTCCCCTTGTTGAATAATTTCCAGTTACTCCCATCAGAACACAGGTTCCCAACTCCAAATATGAATGAGATTTAAGTTCTCACTCATACCTGTAGCCATATCGTTACTTACTTGATTTATATGTATATTGTTGTTCCTGTCTGTGTTTTTTTTCTTCTCTCCATCTGTACACCAGCACTGCTGCTGTAAAACAACTTGTTCCCCCCACCCCACGGGGATAATAAAGACTCTTTCTCTCTCTTGGCTTCCTGGGTGATCTCTAACAAGGAACTCTAACCTTGGATCTTTCTTTTGTGGTCTTATCTGCCCATTGTCCTTCATCTTCTTATATGGTGTCTTCCTGAATTGTTGATTGACACATAATAATTTACCTAGTGCTTAATTGAAGTAAACCAAAGTAAACTTTATGATTGTTTTGATCATTTATCATTCATCTGGGCCCTCTACATCTCAGCAAATATTCCCTTTGCCTCAAAGCTGAAAATGTTTACATTGCCAGGTATTACACTCTTTATCTAGATTCCTAGAGACACTTCCTAGTCACCTATGGCCTAACTATATGAAATCATGTAACTGTCATGTTTTTAAAGGTGAATCATTATGTTTTTGCAAAGGACTTGGCAAAAGGAAAAGGACCACTGGTGTTCCTCAAGAAAGTGGATAAATAAAGCATTTGTAACTAATTTTGTTTAGTGTTTTTTAATGCTCATGAAATATATATTTTGTATGTTGCCTACTGCATACATATATATGTGACAATAACATATATTAATCATATAATTCTTAACTTACATTTTTTAAATCTGTTGTTGGAGTGGAAGTATTGTTAAATCCAACTATTCAAACCACAACTTTTTTTCCCATTATATTTTTTAGGGATTATGTCAACCATAGGAAATGGCTATGTCATTTTCATGACCTTCAAACGGAAGACCAAGTTAAGACCTCCTGAACTGATGACAATGAATTTAGCAATCTTTGATTTTGGAATTTCAGGTAACTATGTTCTTATTTGTGGATCTGAAAGAAAACTTTAAACGATCTTTGTTTTTCACACATGATTTAAAATGAACAATGAAGCAGAAATAACTAAACATCTTTTTGGAGATTAGAACACCAAAATACCCTAATAGTCCTGCACTACAATAGCAGTTTCAGGCATCATTTAGAAGCTCTATAGTATTTTCTGTTTAGAATAACCAGGTATTTAAAACAATTACTTTTCAACCTGTCCTTCCTTTTTACTCCTTTATTTCACTGGAAAATCTATACTAACTGTAAAAAAGAATAAACATGATGCAAATTCCAGTAGTCTAAAGGGTGATGCTAGTGTACAGCCCAATGGAGGCAAAAGTTGAAGTAAAAAAATGGGAAATGTAAAGAAAAAAAATAATGTTGTAAATATTTGTGAGCAAGACCGACACTGTTTTGTCATGAAAAAAAATGCCATGCCTTTCAGCTTTTCTAGAAAACTAGAATTAGAGGGGAATTTAAATAAGCCTGGTGTAGCAGATAGTTTAATTTTGCTATGCAATACAAAGCAGACAACATTTGCAATCACTGAATTAAAAGCTATTCTTTTCTTTAAAGTTCTTCCTCAGGACTATATCAGGAGTAACAATGACTTAATTGACTTTGTTAAAAAAACAGAAATGCAGAAAGCATTACAATAAGAATTTGATAGGATTTTTGTTTTGTTGTTCGTTGAGAGTAAACTCCATAGCAGCAGAATTGATAAAAAATATTATATTCAGTTTTGACATAATATTAGTGTATGTATAATAAACTAGTACATGAGAGTCTCTGTTGATCACTGAAGTGGTTCACAAATAGGAACATCTGGATAAAGCCACATATCTTAATGCTTTTATACTTTATTTTACTATAATTTGTTTTTCATTTTAGTCAGTATTGATGATAACTTCACATACAACAGATCAACAATCTTCAATCCTGCTCCTACTAAGTAACCAGATTATTCTGGTTTCTATTCTAGCTATTTGAGTTCTTAATGACTAATTTAACAACTTCTTTGATTTTTTTAAAATAAGTTAATATTTGTCTGTGGCTCCCTGTGACTGTGAGGATCAATACTCTAGATTTTACTGGTTTAAATACATTTTTCCTGATTTTTTTACTTATGTAACACACCAAAGTGCTTATATTTAGCTATTCCAGATATTCCTAAATGTTGAGACAACATCCTAATTGGTGCTTCTGGTTGCAGGTATTCAATTTTAATGACAGAGCAGTAAATTACATTTACTGTTTAAGCCAATACGGTTTGATTTATAAAACCACAAAAGTTTAAAAATTATAATGAAAGTTGGGTTCATCTTATATTCATGTCGTGAATGAACGTCTGATTTTTTCTCCTTTTATTTGTAGTTTGAACATAGCTCAAAGGTGACACTGATAACTTGTTCCTGTCTCTCATCTTCAAAAATCGAATTTAGCCTCCAGTGTATATTTACAGTTTTTGATTATTTGTACCACGTACTATATGAAAGATAATACAAAACCTATTTCAGAATTAAATATTCTACTGCTATTCATCTATTGATATGCTGTCTCAGATATACTGTATAATAGCAGTTTGTAAATTTAAATTTGATTTTAAGAATTTGTAATAATGTATTTACATGTTGCTTAAAAAGTGTAGAGTTTTAAGAGAGGTGTGTTAATAAAAAGCTGCTGCAAATCAGACACCCTGTTCATAATAATATTGCAGAATTGTACAGAAACATTCTGCAGGAGATGTTTTTTTCAAAGCATTGTCTACAATAAAGAAATAGATAATGGGTAATATCAGGATAATGTTTCCTTAAAAACAGATCAGCCCCAAGGAGATTATATATATGATATACAGATGTAGCCATTCAAAATGTACGGTAAAACCCCGGTTTTGAGCTATATATACGGTACATGATTCGCTGGCCAAAGATGATTGACAGGTGACACTTGTGGTGCATTAGTTGTTAGTGAAATGATTGCTTCATTTAATCTCTCTGCCATGCATGTTTAAAACCGCTTAATATGGAATACTAATATGGAATTTTACAACTAAAAGAAAATGTTGATAGCTGAGCATAAAAATAAGAGGAGCATAACGTCCCTGAAAGTCATATCATCATAAACTATATTAATTTAGGAATATAAATATACAATACATACTGTATATGGGTGGTAGTGGTAGCTTAAATCAAAAGTACACAACAGTATTCCACTTTCTTCATAAACATTTTATGCATCAAAGTCTTTAACTCTTTGACACACCCGAAGAAGGCTCCACAGTCGAAATGTTGTGTTTCCTTTCTTCTGTTTTCAGCATGGAATAAACCTATTACTTATTCCTTTGTTTTATCGACAGCGGGTTTTAGTCTCTCGGTTTACTGAGGATATATCAGATGTTAAACTGTGGAAGGGATATACCCCCACGCCCCAGACGGACAAAGGTGATAAAGTTGATAAAAATCCATTCAGAAGGGTGCAAAGTTTAACACAAACACTAACAGAGCCGTTTGTAAGAGCAAGGTGACTTTCTGCTCAATTACATGAGAGCTACAGTACAGTCAAATTGATTTTAAATTCTTTAAGCAACATTAGCTGTTTGTCAGATTCACTGAAGAGGTACCTTTTTCACTCGTGCAATCATCAAAGATTTATTTTTTTATAATTCCGAAACTTGAACGATATGCCTCAGGGACTCATTCATAGTATAATAGTATAATACCCTAGTCAACAATATACTACCAGTCCAAATATTTTTCTTAATCAAACTTTAAAGTTAATTTTCTTATTGTAAACCTGAAAGATGCACATCATGTTCACAACAAGCTATAATAACAACAAACTATTTTTACACATCCAGCTATGTAAAAAATATAGCCAAAAGGATCACTCTAGGTTAATTCCAAGATGAAAAGACAACACTTAATGTGTATTCTCTTCAGTTTACAGCTCGTCCATGGTCATTCATTATTAATATTATTAATATTATATTCCATATTACATTTAAATTGGAATGTTTTCACAAATATAAAAAGACTCTTCAGTTCGCTTGACACAGTATACTGCAAGTTACGGTATTAATACCGTATATTCTCGCATAGCACTGCATGAAACCGCATGATACCGCAAATAAAATAATAGTATCCTGAATTTCCGCAAGGTGGAGCTTATAAAGCTCAACCTCTCATGTTTGAGCTGTCACCATCAAAGTCTATACCGAAGATATTACTAATAATATTTACAGTATAATGAATGACCTTGGACAAGTTGTAAACTCAAAGTATTGCCCTGGACCACATTCTTTTTTTCATTCACCTTTGTAAAAGTAACACCACAGCATTTCGTTGATCCAATCATGCAAAGTACAGTTATTTTTTTGAGAATCTCCAATTTACCATGCCTTTCACATGCTCATAGAAGATATTGATTTAGGAACATGTATACTGTACTGTATATAGTATGTATATGTATATTTAATGTCTTTACTGTGCCCGTTTAAGTATTGAATATTTATATGGAATTTTACCATAACGTGTGTGAAATCCATAAACGATATTAGTTTTAGAACATAAACATACAGTATGTAAACTGTATCTGGCTGGTCTCGGTACTTTAAAGAAAAAATACACACCAGTATTCCATTTCTCCCTAAACATTTTAAGCATCGCAGTCTTTAACTAACGTGAAATAACGTGTATAGAAAGTGGTAGTTTTAAGCTTTTCTGCGAATATGCTCGATACCGGAGTCAACAAGCATACTTTTAGAATTTGATTAATAGGGAATATAATGTGGACTCGCGTATCTAAAGAAATTAATAACGATATAATTTGGTTTCTGTCAAAGCGCAATGAAACCTATAACTTGATTCTTATGGACGCCCGGTCCCACCAGGGATTAAAGAAAAACATGGAATCGCATATCTAAAGAAATAACAGTATAGAGTAACTATGTTCATGCACAAACAGTAGCATGTTACATTATTAATTTGGGTGTCTCCTCTTGCCATAAAGCGCTTAATTGCATTTTGAGTGCGGTTTTTGACTTTTTTTAAATTACAACCCATACATAAGCTGATACTGCTTAGACTTTTAATTATTTTAAACTGTATTACAGCAGCACAATGTGCTTTTTCACGAAACCTAGAGTAAAGAAATGTCTTGTGTTGTACAGCTTTTCAGCTAAATAGATTTATCGCTTACACCTGACACTTGAGGTGCCCGACAAAAACCAGTTGAACAGCTCTGTTGCAGATCAGATCAGATTCCCTTCCCCCCACAGAAAGACAGACTTATTAGTCGCTATTCACTGCGCGGCGAGCAGCTCCAATTTCAGGCGTAAGCGATAGATCGCAGTTTAGTCGATCTTGTAACAGCATGTTACAGTTTACTATTATTAACCATATTAATTTTAAGTGCCTAATGCCATTTTTTGACCACGCATGAATATTCTTATGTCCATATCTTCGCAAGGGAATCAGTGCGAATTGTAATACTAATTAAATGACCGCGGGCACTTTCCACCCCCTCTGATAGCAGGAACATAACCCATTCTCAGCTCAGCAGCTCATTACAATATAGGGTGTTCGAATCTTTTGCTGCCTTTTGCTGCCTCACAAAGCTTTAGAGAACTTAACATTTCTATTATCAACAAATTGTAAATACGACATTTACATTGGCATTCCAAATTTCACTTGAGTGTATGGAGGATTGTCAGCTGTCACTGAGAGCAGTTAATTAAATGTATTTTTCGATTCACAATCAGACAAATGCAACATAAATTGTTATCTTTGTCTTCTAAGTATCTTAATAAACTTTCAGCATAGCTTTCTCCCCGTTTAGATTTATTTTTCTTGGGATTTTGGGATCAAACGTGGAAAGATTAGATTGTAATCGTTTTTATTTTTTAAATACATTTTAGAAAAGTGTAATCTATACTAAAAAGCTGTATTTATTTAATACCACTCGATAATTATATTAATGGAGTTTAGTTGATCCTTTCATACAAAATCCTGCTTGAATCCTTCTAAACTAAAAATTAGACACGAGAAGGGGCTCTGGTGAAATTTCTCTTTTTTTTTCTTGGAAAAATATCTTACCCGCTGCAATCTGGGCACAGAAGGATTAAAAGAAGCCAGACAGAGAGGGGGAAGAGTGAGTTCTAAATAAAGAGGTATCCAGGTAACAGTGAAGGTAACAGCCGCAGACGTGGCCTACTTAGCCCGCCAGGATTACCCTACTCTCCTGGAGGAGGCCCACCGGGAGATAGCGCTCCAGGCGTTCCTCTGGGCCCTGGCGCCGACTGAGGTGCAGTGCCACGTGATGCTGGCCGCGCCTGCGTCTGAATAGCGACTTTCAAACTGTGAAAACATGTGTCTGTCTTTCTGTAGGGGGAAGGGAATCTGATCTGCAAGGCCCTTTGGCTACAAAAGTTAAAAGAAGGCGCTCTCTCTCTCTCTTTTGATTATTTCATCCAATAATCAAAAATGACACAATAAACATAATAACCATAATAACGACCAACCAACAAAAACAACCATATAAACATAATACCAACCAAAAACATAGATTACAACCACAATATAAAATCAAATATATCAAACCATTAAAGCAAAACCGTCTTCCAATTATCAACAAATCTCAATATCTGTTAAAAGCAAGGGAGTTTTTCTGTTATCGTAAAAGAAAAAATGCCCGACGAACTAGAGATTGAACAGTTTTTCGGTGCTTGTACAATCGATGGAAATGTTCAAATAAATGTGCTAAAGAAATAAAAAGTTATTCCTTTATCATATTGGCTAGCTAATGTCCCATCCTTGTTAGTTAGATCAACGAATGCTGTGGTGGGTGTTACTTTTGTTACTTTTCAGCTTGTCCCCCCCCTCCCGCTGAAGACTCGACCACTTGAAAATACCTGTGAAACCGGTTTAATTCGTCACAGCCAGCACTCCTGCAGAGAGTGATGACTTTGGTGCTTAAAATGTTTAGGGAGAAATGGAGTATTGGTGTGTGACTTGCGGAGTTAAAAGCTGCCAATATGTATCTATATAGCAGTTGGTGTACAGCTTTTTAGTATAGATTACACTTTTCCAAAATGTATTTGAAAAAAAAACACACACGATAGAAGCAGGAAGCAGAAGCAGGGACAGTTGTCAGAAGGAAAGAAGGTGAATATTCGTTGTTATTAAAAATGACTTAAATTCGATCATGTTGTGATATTTAGAAATATAAAAAGTCAATTAATTGTCCATAATATTGCTATTCTATTTTTTCAAAGAAATGTATGTTAAAAAAAAGTCACAGCGCCAGCTGGATTTGAACACACAACCTGTGGGTTACTAGACAGGCATGTAAACCAGTAGGCTACTGGGGCATTCACATGAAGAGAGGTGAAACAGCCCTACACAGCCCTTTCGCAGTACACGAATATAATTATATCATTATTAATTTCTTTAGATACGCGACTCCATATTATATTAGCAGAAAAGCTTAAAACTACCTCTTTTTTACACGCTATTTCACATGTTAAAGACTTCGATGCTTAAAATGTTTAGGGAGAAATGGAATACTGGTGTGTATTTTTTCTTTAAAGTACCGAGACCAGCCATATACTGTAATATTGTATGTTTATGTTCCAAAATTAATATCATTTATGGCCTTCACATGCGTTATGCTCCTATTCTTTTTATGCTCAGCTACTAAGATTTCCCTTCAGTGGTAAAATTCCATATAAATATTCAATACTAAAACGGGCACAGTAAAGACATTTAAATCTTTCTATGACCGACCAACGCACCACGAGTGCCCCTGTCGGTCAACCAATCACGTACCTCCGGTACGTGTCTGTGCCGCGCACTTTGAATGGCTGCGTCTGTAGTACTTTTACAAAGTTCACAATTTTGAATAATTTAATTTATATATTTTTTATACTGTTAATGAATTTATTTTGTTACCGGGATTTAACAACCAGTCTGAGAAATTGGGAGTGCAGTTCCCATTTAAAAGAAGTTGATTGTCTATCATTTGGAACAGCTGTGGACACAGTTGTTACATTTGACTTGTATATTAAAATAAGAATGGTCAGCAATGTGGAAGAAGGGTTGGGGCTGTGGTGTCCTGGCTAGAAAATTGTAGTTTCTTGAGCACGAGTAAGACAGGTTGGTTTAAGCCTCTTCTTGGAGTTGAGCATTCACTGTAAATGCTAAAGGTTTTACTGACATACAGCTCAGTTTTGGTTTGTGACAATGTGATATTTGGTTTGTAACCAAATAATGTAATTAAGGTCAAAGATGACGCTAGTGGTGGGAATGTAAACTTGTTTACCTATAATTTGACTAAAGGAGTTAAATGTTATTAGTCAAATGTAGGTTTTTTGTATATGTTTCTCAACAGTTGTTAGCTTTCTTCTTTGCTACCTTATCACTCTGACACACACCACTAAGTTCAATGGCCCGCTTGAATTCTGTGGCCATAATTTTGGTTCCTTAAAGAAAAACCTTGATATAGTGCAGACTTGTGTCAGCTGGAAAGCAAAACAATTGTATTGCAATGAAATACAATGCAAACAATGCAAAGTGTGCCTTCTAATTCAAATAACGTCTGACAACTTTTTTGTTTATGCGTTTGCTTGCTCTTAAAATTAGTATATTTTCAAAGCCAATATGTAAAATATATTTTAAAAATCAAAATCCAAACTAAAATTATTTATTGCAGAATCTGTTTGTTTTAGAATTTGTAATAAAGAAAATAAAAAATCTGTTACTGTACATTATGATTACTGCAAAAAACAATAATGGGTTAAAATACTTTTTAATGTTTATTATTAAAATAAGATTTATGTGAGATCTATACACAGCTTTGATCCATCTAGCCACCTCAGTTTTACAGAGTAATGCAGTCCTGCATCAGATTATTTGAAAAAAACTAAAATGGTGAGACGCGGTACTGTTCGTGATATTGTCATGACACTTTGTGTATTTTAAATGACTGCATCTATAGGTCACTATAATGTGCTAAATATCAGGAGTCTTGTAGGCTTAATTTGTAAGTCATTGGGTGCTGGAGCACAATATGAATGTGTCAGAGATGATGTGCATAATGTACTTTTAACACATTAAAAGCATTTAATTCATTTTCATGTTCCCACTGTTAATAACATGCTAACAAAGTAACTTACAAAAACATTTAATTAGTAATTTAAATACCATAGCCATGTGCTATTGGGACTACTTTGCTTTTGGACCATTTTCATTATGGTGGACCTGTTGTCAGCTCTATAGGGTTTTAGAATCTGATGGTATTATGTCCCACTGGTCAATACAATATATTGACAGGGCTCAGTGCAGTGACCTTGTTTACAGACGTAACATCATCTCCTTGAAACCAAGACAGTGTGGAATAAGGCTGCAGTAGAAGACCAGGTCTTCTAGCATTTCAGACTTATTTGCTGCCAAGGGAATGGTGCTAGGTAGTTCTGAGCCCAAGAGAGACAGTTATTTAATCCTGGTAGGGGCTGAGCAGAGATACACACGTTACATACAATATATAGCCCATGGGTAACCATACTGCGAAGAAGAAGAATTATATTTGAATGACAAAAATCTTGTCTTTTTCATTAATTTCCTAAACCACGATTTAAATTCATTTTTGGTTTTAAAAAAAGTCCAAGCCCACACAGAAGTGTGTAACAGGTTCATGACACTTTGTTTAAACTATAGCCTCATCTAGCATTAGTCAGATTTCTCATCATGTTTTTTGTTCCTAATAGTTTTGAATTCAAAATCATAAGCAGTTTTATGCTATTTAGTCTGTAGGACCTGACCTGATCTGGGTTCATTCCTGAACTGACCTGAGTGAAATCTAAATTTCCTCTTTGCAGAGAAAGGCAGACAGCTTTTGTATGCAACATTTCAGAAATAACTGAAAGGCAGGATTAGCCTTATCAGAAATAGCCATTGCGAGGTTTGTGGAAATGTTTTGTATAGCTGCTTTTTGTATACCAAAAAAACATTTCTAAATTCTCAAACATTTCTAAAAAACAGCCATTTATAGTAACATTAGATTGTGGCTGGACCTGTACTTAGGCCTTTTTCCTGAGAGCTTGTCACTGTATTTTTTACATCTGATCCAGAGGACGTCACAGAGCACATTACAGTACCTACTCTTTAAATAACTTCATTTTCCAGTGTTTGGACACAGCATGGAAATTGAGAGGTCTCAGAGCTGAGCTATGGCAGACTTGCAGAAATTTGGTGATGGTGGATGGATGGACTCTGAATTACCCAGTGACTTCACATTCCGATGTTCATGCCAGTGACATTTCAAGTGTGCATTCCCTCCTTCTTTCACTGAGCTGTGTCATTGAAACGTGATATTAAACCAATTTGTCAGTGCATCATTCAGAATAATTGTATAGTGAAACTGGAAACCATTTCTTTCGCTTTCATCGAAAATACAGTACATACAAACTCAAAAGCACTTATTTCTTATGTGATCATATTTTTTAGCATTTCAAAATTATGAGATAACAAGGATGGCAAAAAAAGGGATGTGACCACTAACATTTCCTACAGGCATATCAAATTCTCATAACATCATCCTCAAATTGGTTAATTGCTTAATGTTGCTTAATAATATGGTAGTGTGAAAATATTTATTACATGAAGAGTTTTAGAAAATACTATTATCCAAACAGAAAAAGTATATTTATAGACATTGAGTGTTTATTATTTTGTATGCTATTATTGTTTCAGTGCTTTCTGTGCAATTCTGTTAAGGTGTTTATTGATGAAATAATGTTCTGTATGTTTTTAAAATGCTCATCTCTGTCTTCACAGCTTTATTAATTATAATTAAATGTAACATACAGTATAATAGCTCATGAAGTGTTCTTGTTCATTCTTGATCTGGGGATCAGCCCTAGTTAGAGATGAAACACTAAACCATAAGGTTTGTCCATATGCTTTTGGTTGAGATTACTATCATTATTATTATCTAGTGTCTGTTATCTAGTAGGTAGCTGTGTCGGCATGTGTAGGCTATAAAGGAGCAAGTGAAGGTTTATTCCATGCTGGAAAGAGAAGAAAAACACAATATTTTGGCTGTGAATCCATCTCTCTCCACAAGACTCCACAACCAAAACATTGTTTCTTTTCTTCTCTTTTCAGCATGGAATAAACCTTCACTTGTTCCTTTACAAAATATAAAATTTTTACATACCCTATTTATATATTTATACGTACCCTATCAGTAAACATCCTAATTTCGCGTTTTATGACCTTCCTCCTCCAAAAGCTTGATTAGATATGAAATTTATAAAGTTCCAAAACAGGCACAGACACTACATTCAGTACAGTATATCGTATATTAGAGTTGCCCATATACACATTAAATGTAATCACCTTGGATGCAGTTAAAAACTTTTTTGAAACCCTGAGGACCATAGCCCTCAATGCAGCTGATACAATTCTGATGCAGCAATGACAGACAATAATTTTATTTCAGTGACAACTTAAAAATAATGGTCAATATTAGCAACAGGAAATTGCTGAAAAACACTAATTTCAGACCGGATTCATAGATGGTAACATTAACAGTGTTCATGTGTTTACTGAAACACAAATGCTCACATTATTGAAATGTTTCTTTATATCTAAATGTAGCTAGAAGCCACATATATTTTTTCAGAATAAATACCATTAATAAGCAATTGTATTCACATAACTAAGTCACTGTCTCACATTGCCAAATGAGTGGAGAAATCAAAACCTGTAGTGTTGATATGTTGCTGCATGTCTTATTTGTTTTTTATAGTTACAGGAAAACCTTTCTTTGTTATCTCAAGTTTTTCGCACCGCTGGCTGTTTGGAATGGAAGGCTGTCGATTTTATGGCTGGGCTGGCTTTTTCTTTGGGTGTGGCAGCCTCATCACAATGACTGTAGTCAGCCTGGATCGATATTTAAAGATTTGCCATTTAAGATACGGTATGCATTCAAATTGAAATATGTTTACTTTTCGTTGGACATATGTACTTTAAATTATTATTTATAAGTTTATTATTATTTTTAAGTTTAACATGTATACATACTGTATTTACCAGCAAATAAATACTGTATTTGTCAGCTTTTGGCTAACAGCCATGTTCATTAGGGAAAACTATCCTATATCATAAACTGAAAGATTCAAAATAATGAAGATGATTGTATTGCTTAACTAGTAAAGGCCTCACACATTCCTGAGATTGGTGGTTGAGTTCTTGAATGAGTTATTAGCTGTCTGTGGTCACAATTCTTCAAATGGGTTTGGAAGTTGTTAATCCCAAAGTGAGGAAAATATAAAATAAAAGTAATTGATAATTCATAATTAATTCATGAAATGAATAAATTTAATGAAAAATTAACAAACCAAAAAAAAAAATAGCAGCCTTAGGAAAAAGGGTGCTTCTGAATGAGAACTCTGTGATTAATGGATGAAAGTTTTCTCTTATAGAGATATGATAATGATTTCTCCTTAAAGACTTTCAGATTTTACTATTTCTAATTTAGAAGACATTTTTGTCTGTTCAGGGATGCCAGAATATTAGTTTCTAGTTTCTCAGGAATTATACTGACGAAGAATAAACAGTGTTCCCTCTCTTTCCATCCAAAATATTTGAGTAATACATATTACTCAGGAACTCTTACTTTCAGTCTGAATATTGGTTGCTTTCTTTTAAAATTATTTTTCAGGTACATGGCTGAAGAGGAACCATGCCTTTCTGTGCTTAGGTTTTATTTGGTCCTATGCTGCATTTTGGGCCACCATGCCATTGATAGGATGGGGGAATTATGCACCTGAACCTTTTGGCACATCGTGCACTTTGGACTGGTGGCTTGCACAAGCTTCACTTTCAGGGCAGAGCTTTGTGATGTCAATATTGTTCTTCTGCCTCATCCTTCCTACTGCAATAATTGTTTTCTCCTATGTCAAGATTATTTTCAAAGTCAAAGAATCAGCCAAAGAAGTTGCCCACTTTGACACCAGGAATCAAAATAGCCATATTCTGGAAATAAAACTTACAAAGGTAACAAAATCAATTGCATCTTTTAATTCTTAAAAACTTTGTTAAAAAAAAGAAAGGACCATAGGAGAGCATTTTTCCTAAGATAAATACATTAATATCCATGGTTTCCTCTCTGTATTTTTTTTTAAATCTATATTTTTATGATTAAGTGTGTAGATTATTAGTAATTGTTTTCTTGGTTTGGAAATTGGGTTAGATAAATAATAAGGAATCAGTTACTGTACTTACTGAGGGTTTACTCATATACATGATGTCATATTCTGTACTATCCTACTAAATATACAACAGTGCAGCAAAAAATTCTTACTGCACTCCTGCTACCTTCAGAGTTTGAATAGTTTAAACACTTTAATGTTGTTTAAAAAAATAATACTTACAACGTAGTACTAAATATACAGTACTCAGCATGTTTCTTCTTAATGCTTCTTTTGATTCAGTCTGTACTAATTTGTATTCAGTAGTATCAAAGAAAGAGGTACAGTACTACACTACACTACTGTATGTAGTAAGAAGTGCATTATTCCAGTATTCCTTTACTGTTTTAACCTATAATTAAAAATTGAAAGGCCATAGGAATGAACAGCTTTAAGGAAGATTTTCACAATATAGGTTATAAGATCAAAGAGCTGAGGAAACCTAGAAGTACAGTATGTTATGCAAGAAACAGCCTTTTCTTTAGATTATTATAAAGAAAAGTATAACAAAATATGACTCATACCTTTATGATTTAATTAGCTTTTTTAAAGCAACTTTTATTTCTTATGTTTCTGCTGAAAATTGCTAAATAAAAGTGCTGTGTACAGGCTGAAAAGATGGAGCTGTTCAAATAGAAAAAAAAGAAACCTAGAAAATAATTAGGATGGTCTACAGGTAATTATAATAAGTGGAAAATGTATCTCTAATTTTCTGTCTGGAAGTTTCATCTGTGTACTGTAGTATTTAACACTGAGTTATATGTATCCACAGACGCAATTACTTTTTATTCTATGTTTCCAGCTTGCATAAGAGAGATAATACAATAAGAATAGTAATTCAAATAAATATTTTTTTAAATGATCATGTGTCCTCTTCCTGTCTGATTAATACATACACCACACTGCCTTCTGTATGATAAAACCTGTCATTCTATTTGTATTCTCTAGGTGGCAATGCTGATTTGTGCAGGATTCCTGATAGCCTGGATCCCATATGCTGTTGTGTCAGTGTGGTCTGCGTTTGGGAAACCTGACTCAGTTCCTATTCCAGCTTCTGTAGTGCCCACCTTGCTTGCCAAATCGTCAGCTATGTACAATCCTATTATTTACCAGGTTATTGATTGTAAAAATACCTGTGTGAAACTATCCTGCTTTAGAACCTTCAAGAAACGGAAATATTATAACACCTCAAGGTACTGTACTTCGTTTTAAATTGGAGATGTAAAAATGTCAAAGCAAACAGAATATTTAGTAGCGCCATATTTCCTTGTAAGAAAAAACAGCTCTCTTTATAAAATGTTAGTTTTATGAAATACATTTTCACTGTGCAAAAGCATGCAAGAAATATATTTTTAATTTCATTTTTTTGAGTTTTAGAAACTTAATGAATAAGGCAAAATTAACAACATATTGACAATTTAAAATTTCAGACATCAGATTTATCTGTTTATTAAATTAACTTGACATTTTAATTTATGTTTCACCCTTTTTTGTACAAATTAATAATATACTTATTATGGAATTAATATATTTTAGGAGAAGTTTCTTCAAATGTGCTACAAAAAGGGCATACAGTACTCCAAATATGGAGCCATACAATCAAGGGCAGAGGGAAAAGCACAATTCATTGGGTCAGATCTTATGCTTGTTTCACATAAAGAGGACTAGAGAGAACTTAACTGGATGGGACATCACAGGATTTACCTTCCAGTGCTGTTCCCCACTGAATGGCCTAGAGAAACTAGTACCTTGCTCAAGGGTACAACAGCCATGTCTATGGCAGGAATGTGGCATTATGGAGATGTGTTGAATTACATTATTTATACAATGCCATAATACATTGTATTATGTTATAATTTATATTTCATTTTTGTTTTGTGCAATATTTTAATGATTATAAAGGAAATAATTACATTTAAGGCCTTACAGAAAATAGCAAAAAAGTCATTGATTTAATCCAAAAATGATGTGATAAAGATAATAAAACAATATTTACTTTCATGTACTGTAGGTCAAGTAGTAAAGTAAAACAAACATTTGACCTTCTTGGTTTTCTATACTTGCATTGCTGCTTGAATATAATGTGTTTATTTAATAATGCTCATTATTAATATCTGTATATCATAATACTCATTCTATTTTTAAAGGCAAGATAATAAAGCAAAGGAAATTTTGATTATAAGGTCCATTTTGAAAGTAATTGTATTATAACAACTAATACTACTATCACAAATAATGTTTGGATGTTTGATTTTGATATATTCTTGTATTTTCCACAGGTTTTATTCAATTTCTGCAGCAGTAAAAGGTACATCAGCAGTTGAATGCCACACAGAAATATGAAAACAAGAACTCTTATTTATTCTGTGTTTGGACACAGCTTTGGAAAGACACCTTGTTATCTGTGCACTTGACCCCCTATTGTTTTAGGCCTGGTCACATTTAGAATTGATACAAAACAGTATATTTCTTCCTTATTGTTAAATATCTGGTGCTGTTTGATTTGTCTGTAGAGTTTAATGTTCTATTGTCTGAATCTGAAATCCAAGCCAGCACTAAAAGCTATGGGTTTTTTACATTTTGTAAAGCTCTTTATGCACTCACACTTTCAAGTCACATTTTCTTCAAGTAATTTTCTATTACTTCAATTGTAACATACATGATGGTCTGTGTCTTCTTAGTCAGCTCTGGCTAGGGATGTACAGTTTCTTACCATTTTATTTCTTTATTCAGTAGCAGTAGCAGCTGCTTGCGGACATACTAAAGAAGAAACACATATGAATTCTCAGATTTTCATATCAATCACAAAATAAGAGCAATATAAAATCAGAATGCAAACACTTCCAAAAGTCTGTGCACAAAACATTTCTAAATTATTTAAGATATAAAAATAATATATAGCATGTATTTTCATGCAAGTTATGCACCATATTAATGTTTTTTGGGTGAATCTCTTTTCAACATGTGGTGATACATTTTCATCTACATTACATCTACTGTCCTCAGTAGCATGGCACAGTTGAAAAAAGGACTTTTGAATTTCTTATCTGCCATTACCACTGCTCCACTCTGTTTTATTTTTCATCCATGGAGTAGTTGAGGGTGGCTTGATTATAATAGCAGCGGTCATACACCCTCCACCTACAGGCCAAAAATAATTCCCTGAGAAATAGTGAATTGGGTGTCAAGAACATAATGATGAACTCTGAATGTACTGTGAGTCACACTTGTACTACCAATGTGTTATGGATGTTTACATTATCCCAGAGCATGACAAATGTAATTGACTCATTGGCTAGGCAAGGTGATTGTTCAGCAAATCCAGAAAATACAGCAGATGGGCTACATTGTATGCCCTTGGGCACAGGACTTTGTGCCACAATACCATTTTATAATATGGCACTGCACATCATTATGTTCTCTTCCTGCTTTCTCTGCACATAGACTGTGTCAGGCTATTCAGTAGCATTCTGAACCACAGCACCAACATTTGTCCTGATTGAAGCTCATTTCATCAAGGTACATGAATTTGTGGTTCTTGACAGGTGCATCAAATTCCATCTTCCTCTGAAAAAGCATATTTATTCTATTACAAGTTTTGTATTTTGCACAACAATGTTCACAGTGTTCCTACTGCACTACAGAACATGTCTTAGATATGTATGTGCACATGGACACATGTATAGTTTCTATTCACAAAGAATCTGCTCACATTGTAGCACAATTACTTGGTCTACAAAAAAGTGAATTCACACCAGCAGTACAGTAATGTGAAAATGTATTCAACATTTTCTGTAATATCAAATAGACAAATACAGTATATTAACTAACTTACAGATTTTCAGTCCAAAAACAGTAATTGAGGCAGCAGCCCTGATTTCCTCAGATTTAGTTGGATATCCAGGAACCATTTCAGACATTTGTTTATGACATTGTAAGTTATAATTACTTCAATTTAATTTGTGGATATCAGTATGTATTTATAGTTGTCCTTAACCATAACCAACAACTTTATCTGTCTGCTTTGCATTGTTGCAAACTGCTACTGTTTCTTCACATCCTGTTATGGAGAGATGTGATGATTATCAGTATTTTTCCTTGCATTCTCACATGGACAAGGTCATTTGCTGTAAGGAGTTATAATTCTCTCAAAACAAAACATTATTTGAGTAGTTTTCATGGATAGCAATTAGCATTTGAAAGATGTCTTTATTTGAGACAGTAGTATCCCAAAAATTGAGTAGGCCATTAAACAGATTTCACATTTTGTATGTTAGCCTGATATACTGTGTCTGACATTTAGAGTTTTACAACAGTTTTTTTCTTTAATTGAGAGTTTTACACTTAAACACAGTAAGAAAAACTACAGTAATTTCTGTAAATAAGGAGATAAATAGGGAAGTTTCTCGTATGGGTTGTGCAGGAATCACCATTGGCTACTTTCAGGATAAAGAATTGTGTCTTTTGGATGACAGTCTGTCGTTCTCTGTGTGCTGATTCCACTTGTCACCTCTCTGTGACAAACCCTTCTCCGTACTGAGCCACTCGAAAAAGAAGAGAATTGGATTCCACATTATGAGAACACTAGCTTTTCAATTATTGTTGACTTTGTCAGGTTGTGAGAGTAGCATTTTGTAGACAATTTATCATTTTAATACCATTCCTAGAAAGGTGACCAGCATGAATGGATTTGAATATGGCGATTGTAACCCCCATCAAGTGATCTGCTGATTCTTAACTTCATATATGGGACAGGTAGTTTTAGGAAAACCTAAATGTTTGTCATACAATATAATATTACTACGTATCTCTGTTAATGTTCTGATTATTTAACTGTCATCTTCGTTCTTTGTGCCAGTGAGTTTTTAGTTAATACACAGTAGATTTAACAAGAACATTTCATGTGAACTGAATCTTTCCTACTTGAGATGTCCATCTGCTTTCATAAAATAGGGTCACAGGAAGCAAATTCTACTTTAACAATGCAGTTTTTGCTATTTAAATATAATAAGATATGTTTGATAACCAACTATATTCAGTGACTTCTGAGCAAGAGAAAAATAATACAAAATATTCTGGGTATTTTGCAGTTTAAGACAAAAATATGTAGTTTTTCCTAAAAACATGAACCATATGCTTTGTTTTTGAGTGTTTGTTTTGGAGGAACAGTATCATTGTCATGGAAATCACTCCAAAAATGAATGGTCACTTCTTGTCAGTTCAGAGAGAAGAAAAAAAACAAGAAAATTTAAAAATAGTTTTTATTCTATGTTATGCAGTAACATATGCAGAATCTCAGGTATTTAACCTTCAGTAGTATGTTGCATTTGTTCATACAGTGTTCATGATTTAACATATAGATTGAAGATGTTGTTTAGTCTCACCTTTAAGTTACAAAGCAGCTGTTGTGCACTCAATGTTTTCTGAAGTTTTTCTTTGGCACATATTCCAAACAATCTCTCAGGAAAAGACTGTGGGCTCTATTCTTTAATAGTTTTCTCCATACTGATTGACATAACTGAAAGATCCAACACTGAACTTTTACCTAATCAAAGACTTGTTTAGTATACAGTACTTTATACTGTACAAGCTGAATACATGTTCATTTAAGACAGTGAGATACTTCTTTCATTACTGTGTTAAATATTTTATTTCATTAGAATGTGTATAAATTGCCTATAAAAAGCAGAATGGACTCTGCACATGATCTGGTTTTATTTCCAGAAAAAAACATTCATGTATTTTTATTAAATTTTAGTTTGATGTAATACTTAAGATTTGCTGGCTGTGCATGTGCTTTTTTTAATTTTGTCTACATAAAAATTTACAGATTTCACATGTAGTTTAAATGATCATACACATATAAATACAGTAGGTAGTTTTGCATATATGACAGAATGTACCTCTGATTTTGGACACAGAGAGGCAATGAACTAAAATATATGGATTAAGCTTAATGGAACCAGTATGAAAGAAGAACTGGATTGGTTTGCAAACTTTATTTAAACGTCCTTTGATAACGACTTGAATATTTCATAAATATTTCATATTTCAAAAACCATGTGCATTGGTTTAGTGAAGCCTTTAACCTATCTAAATTTGTGATACAGGGGTACTGGTAAAAACATCTGAACTTGCAATAATTGTAAAATGATGTATGTATCTGAATAATACTGTCATTATACATTATGAGACTAATGTCCCTTTCTGCTGCCCAGTTCGCAATCCAGAGCTTAACCATCTGAAGGATTTCTAAACATACTGTTCTATATTCAGTTCATGATTTTAAAACAGCAACAGTGAGTTTGATGGAAGGAAGACTGATTTCCAGCCAATGCATTCAAGAATATTACACATTCTGTTGTCCAATAGCACTGTTACTCTTTAAGAGAATAAAGCAAATTGATAAAGCAAAATTTCTGAATGAATATTGTTTAGACATATTGTTTTGTATAGTGTTCGACCGGTCTGTGCATTGTGGTGTAACTAATAAAGCACTATTGTAAAATAAAGTATATATGTCAATTTTAGCAATACTACCATGTGTTTGTGTACTGCATTGCAGTTTTCTATGCTCCATTTACATTTATGGGGTTTTGACTTTTCTTCTATATGGTATATTTAATGAAGTGTGCAGTGTATGAGTTTTATTAATGTTTTTTCAGCTGCTTTCAAGTAAGGATGTTTATTGGGTTTTGATAATAACTACAGACACTAGAGACCCTTATACCACATATTTAAGATACAACTTTCCATGCATGTTTTATGACTTGACATTTTAGAATGGATTCAGTGAATAGCAGCAATACACAAATGGAATGCTAATGGAAAAACAGAACTAGTTAAAATAGTTTAGATGTTTAATCTCCAAAACCTTATATTTTAGTCTTATGAGATTTGGAGTGAAAAGAGTTTCTGCCTAACTGTATTTACACATCATACTTGGATTTTTCATTTATTTTACTATACAGGTTTAATAATGAAATGTTATGCATCTTGAAAGATAAATAAATTATTTTTTTAAATAATATTTTTGGATTATCTTTAATTAAAATAGTTTTACTTATAGTCTCACCTGTTTTTTAGTTGTTACTTCTAGGTGCTGCAGGAACAATCTACTACAGAATAATCTGCAATACCCAGATGTTAGAAGGCATTGTATTTTTGAAAACATCTTACAAATTTAATTGAAGCAAAATGTCTATTATTCATCTAGATGAGACAGAAAATTCACTTCCACTGAAAACATTTGTAGTCATGTTTGGAAACAGAAGATTTCTGTTGATTGATTTTACTCTATATGTTTAAGGAGAGTGGATTTAGATTCATACATAGATACATCACAAATAATTGTTCATTTTTGCAGAGGCCACTGAATGCCAGCACATACTGTATAACTTAGCAATACCCCATTTTTCTTATTTTTATTATCATTATCAAATAGGCATATTTGTTTGTTGAATGTAATACTGTACACTACTTTGAAGTAGTGCTAACTGGAATATTCACATTCTTATGAAAAACCAATTAACCAATGATTAATTCTTTCCAAATTCACATTGATTTCTTTCAGATTATGTGTATTTCCAAATTCTTCACCAAATGCTTAACCCTTATGATTCATACTGTTTATTCTGTAAGAAAGTTTTAGTATATTTCCATATTTGTAGGCAATTCCATATATCCTAGAAAATTCATATACCATTTGGTATGCATATAAGAACAATTATGATTTGAGATTTAATGTTTCTTAAAAGATATTAATGGGAAATATCACAAAAGGGACAACAATCAAAAATGTGCTGGCATTCAAAGTCCTGTGCAAATAAATTGAAATAAATGAATATTTAAGTTTTATACCTCAATTTTAGAGAGTTTATTTCTGATTTAATTAAATTCTGTTCCTATTATTATTGACTGAAAATCATTCTGTGCAGTGTCTATATGTACAACTTTAAAACATTTAAAAATATTAAACATTTATAAAAGACCAGTTACTGTAGCACCACAGGGAAAAAAATTGCATTTAAATGAGATAATATTGCATTATTACGAGATACAGCATCTAATGATCATTTTTGCATTTAGACATAATGTTATCTTATTTAAACACAATGTTGTTTCTTTTAAATGCAGTCATTATTGTGTTTATAGGCAATATATGCAAACATTTTTCCCATGTTGCTAATAGGCTTCTTTACTACCTATAATTTATAATACCAATATTACATTTGTGTTGTGGACTAGTTTGCTCTAATATAAATATATTATTTTAAAATAATGTACAGTATGACTCAAAGGCCTTCATTTACATAGATAAATATCAGAAAGCCAGTTTTTTTTGCAAAATATTTGCAGTCAAATTAGAAAAAATTAATGTTCAAGGAAATTGTTCTAAGGAGGGCCAGTCTGAAGGTCATACAGCTGTAAGTGCTGAAAACCTTAGGATTCTGGATAAGAGATAGCAGTTAAGGGGATCTGACACTCCTTGAGGAAAGCAACTAACAGCAAAGATGAGGCTGACTGAAACCCCCCTCATTTTCATGAGGAATGAGCTTAGGAGTTGCTACAAGGATGAAGATAGGTTGTTAGGAGGGGTGTGAGAGAGATACACAAATGGAAGTTCAGGAGGCTATACTGTATGTACTTTACATATACTTAGGACAGTGGAATTGGGTAATATTAATATCTGATTTCCCTCCTGAATTTCTAATTAAAAACTCCATTTAATGTAGAAATGTGAGCAGAGAATTTCCAATTTGTTGTCTTTCACATTGGTATCTGAATTGGATGGAAAGACTGCTTGTTATTAAAGACTGATACAATTCAAAATGTTTGCTTGCAGGTGCTCCTGTTCTATTTTACAAAACAGAAAAAGGGGTTGATTTAAAAAATAATCACATTTCCACCTGGACAAATTTCTATATTTTTTGAAGAAACAGGCAGTACTGTTCAAACACAAAATGTTCAAACATTTGCAAACAGCTTGCAGTCAATATTAGACAATTCCACAAAATTAATAAAATACCGGAAACAATAATAAAAATAAATCACAACATTAGCTAAATCACACTGAATTCAAGCTACAGAGAGACACAGTTTGTGCACTCCAGTGGAATACAGTATGAGAAAAGAGTCAATTTGTCTAATCTGTTATATGAAAGAGCAGTAAGTTATGACAAGCAGCTGGTGGATTGAAAACATCTCCTTTAGGGTCACGGGTTGGAAACAAAAAACTGGCCTGAGGAGGAATGTGAAGAGTGAAATTGACATGCCATACAGTACTAGACAGAAAAAAAAGAGAATATACATCTCGTACAAAAAAGCAATCAAACTTGGTTTATAGAAACAACATTTTTAATAAAAAATCCATGTTTCAATATAAAAAGCACTTAGACATGTTTATAGCTTTATCATTGCAGGCTGTATAAAATGTTTTACATTGAAAATTGTTAAAGCATTCAAAAGCATACTTCTAATAAAATGCTTACTTAAACATTCCTTAATAAGTTACTAATTCACTATGATATTTTATTTCAATAGTGTCTGTTTTTTATTTAGTGTTCTTTTACTACAATATTGATCTAAGATGATCAAGAAGTAAATACTTCATAATACACAGCTAAATGTGTGCATATGCATGAGCATCTTAATACTTGAGCCTTTTACGGTTTTAGATTTGTGCTGCAGTCTTTGCACATTTGTGATATATATTGTATATAATAAACCTGAAGAACTTTATTAACGGAAGACTTTAGATGAGTTATTTAATTTCTTTAAGAGCAGTTTTTATCATTTTTTCAAAGCGTACATACCTTTAGCTAGTTTAAATTAATGAAGTAATGTGTATTATTTGCACAGTTCAAGGTAGCATGGTATTAAAAACAGTGCCTTCATTTTTAAGGCACATCACTGCTGAGATTTATATTTTGTTCTTCTCATGTTCCATTTGGCAAAGAAGACAAGGATATAAATTCCTGATTCTCTATTAATAAAAATCTATTTAGAATCTTGCTTACAATTCTACTTGTCCACTACACATAATTATGTTAAAAGGTATAAAAATGTAACAGCCTTTTCTTCAGTCCAACCAGAACATTCAGAGTAGAGGCAATTTACAAATGTCATTGCATTAATAAAACATGCCAGCCTTCCCTTTTCTGGGGAAACCCTGGATGGACTAACGCAAAAAAAAACACAGCACTGCAGATAAGTTATATAACCTAGCTGAGGCATTCCTAGTTCAGGAGCATGTGCACAGCTTATTGAATTAACCACCTGCAGTAGCTGAAATCATGCTGAATTGCCGATGATGAGAAGAATATAAAGTGACAGTGCACAGTTAAGTCACGGATGGATTAAGGAAATATTACCACAAGGTGAGCATAAAAAGACATAAAAAAACAAATTGTCAGTTTAATTTTGCCCATCTTGCTCATATTCATGACAGTTGTTACAGTGCATCAGTCAATGAAATATGCTAGAAGCAGGATGAGACTTGTGCCTACTGTAATTCTGCAAATAATCAGCATTTTATAAAATGCAGAAGATGCCTTTACTGGCAGATGTGCAGTACCAGACTAAAATTACTAATTATAATGGTACACAAAAAATTATTTTAATTACATCAGCAAATTATTTGCTGATACAGCTATATTTAAAACTGAATCCTAGTACTACAGTATAATTTACATACTGTTGCTTCCTTTTTTAGGTTTTTAACAAGCTATGCTACAGAGCTGTTTGATTTTTGTAGCCTGTGTACTGCACTGGGTGAGGAAAAGGTCCTGCTACAGTACTCCTAACTCATGAAAGCATGGTAAACAAGATTTCTTATTCAGAGGCTGAGAAATTCTCTTGGATTCCAGAGTCCCTCTTGTCACTCAAACTCAAAAAAGCCTTCACCCTGATTCCATGGCTTGTATTAGTGATTAAAATAAAAAGACTGCAAGGATATGCAGAGCAAGCACTGTTTTCCATTTAGAACTGCATATTTCTGCTGTTTGAGGGCTAGATAAGATTTTGTACTTCCCAGCAGTACGTCCTGATTCCATAAGTTCTATACATTTTACTGTCCTTGGTTTTTGAAGCAAAAAAATGTGATACATAAGATCAAACTGATACTAATCAGCAACTCAGCCTAAACTCATTCACTGTTTAATTATTAAATCATCCATATTAGAACATAATTATTTAACAAAAAACAGTGACCAGAACTTTTCCTTATGAGGTCATCTATCCAACTCCATAGGGATGGGTCATAGATGAAGTAGACGCCTTAGCAGGATACCATAGTACAGTAAGCATAAAGCAGGAAAAGGGGGAAGCACAAAATGAAGGAAGACAAAGAAGGAATCATCATCGGAGGTAGAGGAGCACATTTTACCATGAAATAGTTTTCATCTTTCATCAGACTGGAAGACGGATTCTATTCAGGTAAAACTGGAAGAAAACTGTACTCTTTTAAAAGGAGTTTGGTGTCTTATTTATTCTTCTTATTGATTAAATTCCTGTTTCCTATACTGTGGAATCCAAAGGCTAAAGCATTGCTCCTGTGATAGTGATCAATTGTTTGATTAAAATAAGGAAGTTGGTTACTACTTATTTTTTAAGGGGATTTAGTTCTGAACAGGATAATTTTGTTGAAACCTTTTGAAGGTGTTTTGTGATTAGATTATAAGGATACAGTTCTGAGTATTTATATGTAGAAAGCAGTTAGTTCTCTGGAACTAACTCACAGACTTATAAATATTTAAATTTATTGTATAGCTATGACTCTTTTTACAGTGTATTTGGTGTTATTTATTGTATTTTTCTGTCTTTATTAAGATCACTGACTTATTATTATTCCATTATTACGCTGTTCTGGAGAATATAGAAATCACAAACTGTATAACGCTTATTTTTTATGACTACAGGGGTAAAATTATTATCAATAATTAGAATTCACTTGCATAGGAAACTGGTGTCAAGACCTTATTTTATTGATTTGATTACATCATATAATTTTATAAACCCTGTCTTTTCATAATAATATTACATTATTCTATTTCAACAGAACAAATAGTGGTGATCTAATTAATATAAGTTTTCATCGATGAGAAGGTACCTTGAATTCTTATTCCTGCCTTATTCCAATCTTTTGTATTCATTGTGAAATCACTAACAATCACTAATCACTGGACCACTATTAAAGCAAGGACCACTAGACTAAAGAACAGCGTCTATCCCACTGCAGTATGCATCCTCAACAGCTAACTGCAGTGCCTTAATACACATCTGCACTACGCACTTTTTGCATGGTCTAAAATGTTTTGGAGTTTTTTTGGTTTCATTACTACATATCTATTTTGTACATATGGCAATAAGCTATTCTACTCTCTACTCTAACAAATCGGAATGTACTGAATGGTCTTTCACGATAACTTACTTTTGAAATTATTTTCCCAAGATGGTATTTTAAAATGCACTTTTTGTGGTAATACAAATAAAAAAAATCCAGAAACCATAAATAGGTGCATGATAAACAAGTAATAGTACAGGTAATAGTGTCGTCATATTCAGATTCACAAAAATTTAGAATGACTCTTATTGATACTTAAATCTTATCATCTATAATATAGAGAATATGTCTTCAAAATCTTTTTTTGAGATTATGTGAAGCACCTATTGAAAGGTTTAGTGCATTGCACTCATATTAGTCATAAGATTACAATACAGAGCAACAATGGTCAGTACTCTGAGAATTGATCAGGAAGCAAACTTCTGTAATGTTCACGATTTGGCTGCTTGTCTAAATAAGAGGCCATTTCAAGGTAAAGGAATTCAATTTCCTATATTTATTCCTAAATTTATTTGCTATTTTATTTTTTTCACTACTTAACTTGAACTGTTGTTAAGTGTAATCAAATGCCATGTCTTTAACACTTCCATTCCAAAATGACACAGAAGTGTTATACAGATTCTAATTCAATCTAACTTCTAACTTAATTCAAATTCTAACTCAATTTCCAACAGTACTGCTGTAATTGTTTCATTGTCAAGGTGACAAAAAGCGCAAGCAAGTACCTATATTATAAATTTCAGACGTGTATTCACTTGAAACGTAATACAATTTATGAAGCTCATTCTAGGTATAAACTATGAATTTAAGGAGTTATTTTGTAAATATATAATTACAAATAATCAGACATCACGTACCGGTACTGACTTATGATAATATGTTAAAAAGCAGTATAAAATGCTTCCCAGTGTAAAGCCAAAAAGCCCACTCAGTGACGGTGGTCTAATCTTTGAACATAAAGAGAGTCAACAGTTCATCACAGTAAATAAACTTTTTTTTTAAATCACATCAGTAAAATGTGTATATTTCAGTACTTAAAATATGCCACAATAAATGATGTTGAAACAAAACTCAAAAGTACTGTAAGTTTAGTGTATAACAGGTAAAATGACTTAAATAATTACATGTTGTACAATGGGTGGCATCACTCCCGCCAGTTCCCATTATTACTACACGGGTTCTGTTTAAAGAACTCCGGAAATCACTGAGATTCAAAATAAGGCTACAAAACGTTTTCAAGTCACATCACAAGAATATTTTTATAATACACCTCATAAATATGAAGCTGCCATTGCATCTCAGAGTATCCTATTACCAAAAGAAAAAATAAAATAATTAAACTCAGATTTGCTGTAATCTCTCTTTTAAAAATTGGGGTCTCAAGTCACACAAAAAAGAAATAAACATCCTGAATGAAATGGGTAAATTCTGTATTTCCACATTGAGAATATCATCAATACATAAGATTGCCTTAGTAGCTTTATGTTGTGCGAGGCTGCCAACCAAATTATTTTAAGGATTTGTTTTAACATATTTAGTACTTTACATTAGTGCATCCCAGTATTCACGTGGTTACAAGATTAATGCTAAGGCATAAACGAGTATGAAGCCAAAGAACATACTACATTTTCCAAGGGTCAACATTAGGATGTTTCTATTTCTTTGCTTGTTTGTGTACCACCAAGCAGAAATATGATACCTGAAGTAATCCAAAAAGGAATCTAATTATGCCACTTGCTTTGAGTAGTGTAGAGATTATATTTCGAAATGTATTATGTATTTCTATGTTTTGTAACGGAAGATGTAAGCCTCCCAACATTGTATGCATGCACATTCTGTACAATATGGTACAATTCCTCACACCTGAAGAAGGCCCCTCAGCCGAAACCTTGTGTTTTCTTTCTTCTCTTTTCAGCATGGAATAAACATATTACTTGTTCCTTTGCAGCCTACACATGCTGACGCAGCTACCCACCTGAACTACTGTACAATATACTGTATATGTACACCTGCTTCCATTTTCAAGCATTATCTTTCTCAAAATGTCTCAGAATTGTGATGACTTGTAGAACAGTAAAATGAGGTAGATGTTTAATGTTTTCATTTTGTTTTGCATTTTGCTTGACTGCATGTTATGCGTACCAAATTTTCACAGCACTTTTAGTAGATAGCTATTTAAAATAAACATATTTATTATCAGAATGGGACCACCCATTTTTTTCTTTTCTTAAATGTTTAAAATAAAGGTAAAAGTTGAGACTTTTTTATGCCCAAGATCATTAAAGTTTTTTTGTCTTTTTTCCTCATTACCACTATAGTGTCAACATTTCTGATGCTGAATGAATAAATATATAGTTTTTTTTTGATTAACTGAACCATTCAGATTGTTCTGGTCATAAAAGGTTAATATGCATTTCATTACTGTTTTTAAAGATGTAGACTGATTAGTATAAATTCAACTGGATGAAATGCAAAACATTCTGACATCAGAATAGTTTCTGAATTTAAATAATATAATGCAGGATGACATTCTTAAGTCTAATAGCAGAACTTCATAAATCATTTTTTTAGTCAATTCAAAATAGGTAATAATTACAAATGGTCACATTGTAGTATAATTTACAGGTATGTAATAGTTTGGAAAGGAAATCTAGAGGCACAAACAGATCATTATTTCCCTTGCAGTGTTTCCCTTACAGTGTGTAGTCATTTGTCCATTAAGTAGTTTAGTCACATTCTAATTAACATGATGAGATGATGGAATTTAAAGGGAAATATGATTATATTTAAACACCAAATAGATCTGAATATGTAAAATGTATCAAACTATAAAAATAAAAAATATATATTTTTTGAAGTGTGATAAACTGCGCCTGGTAGTTTACTGGAAAACATTGATGTTTATAAAGTGTAATTTGATCCTGTCAGGTTTTGTTTTTATATTTTCTCTTTTTTGCTTGTAGAAGTTTAATATATTTATAGGAACCTATAGGAGCCTAAGGCTTCACAGCCGAAGCGTTGTGTTTTCTCCTCTTTTCAGCATGGAAAAACCTATTACTTGTTCCTCTGCAGCCTACGCATGCTGACCCAGCTACCCACCAGAACTAATACATTTATATACTTTAATCAACTACTTGTTACTGAAAATTGGAGTATCTATTTCCAGGTCAAATTTGAAAGAACTTTTTAACGTAAAAAAAGCTTGGCAGAATAGCTTTAAACCTCATGGTCCTTTTCTTTGTCAAACATGAATTCTAGTTTTGAAAATGTTCTATATAAATAGTGTCTGCTTTGTCTTTTTAAAATATTATGATGATGATAAAAACATCATGTGTATAACTGAACAATGCTTTAATGATACCCTAAGAGAAAGTGTTATGCACAGTAGGAAGAGTTTGAACATCAATATTAAAACCAGATGTTGATATATTTTTTAAAATGTCCAAAACTCTAATTCTAAACACCAACTACAGTATATTTCTACTTTTAATTAATTTTCATTATGGTGTGCAATAATACATGCCAATTTAGAAGTCTTAATCTTTCATGTGTTATTACAGGCCTACTCCTTCTGAATTTTCAAAATTTTACTTTATTGCTTTACAAGTAGGAATTTAAGTATAAAATACAATTTCTTAGAAAAAATTATAAAGTCATATACAATTAATTTACATGTTTTAAAGTAATATTTCCTCTGCTGTTGGCTTGTAAATGTTAAATACTTTTGTATACTTTCTGTACAAAAAATTACAATAGATGCTTATGTCAAATGCTCACCTGTAGAGTATCCATTAAAAATGGAGAAAGAAAATATTTCTATTAGCTAAAATGACTACTTGCACTAAAGAGATTCATGCACACATCTTACATAGTGCCATGCATTCATAGTCAATTTGGGGATATATTAGTTTTCTCATATTAATAGTAAAATATCTGTCATGCTTTCCTGTTATAAACAAATGAAATCCGGCATCTATTAGAAATACAAATTACAGATGATAATCATCTGCCAGTGACAGATGTTGTAGTTATTCTACTCACATCTGTTTCTAATAATAATCATGAGATAAAAATAATGTAGGTTTTAATTTAAACTTAATTTATATAGTATATGACACATCATGTTTATTTTTAAGTTTAACTTATTTTTTAATATTAAATATGCCATTTTTGTTTTCTTTTTCAATCCTAAAAGAATGTTATGACAGACCTTGTAGTTCAATTTACATTGAATGAAGATAATTTGGTATTTTAGAACACCTGTAGAGTGTAATGATAAATTTGTTCAATGTAGGTCTTGTACAGTACATTGCAATGTTGTTCATCATTCATGAGTCTATTGAAAACCATATGAATTCATTTCTATTGCAGAACATAAAAACACACACAGAGTTCACTGTGCTAATGTCCAAGCACCCCACTGATTGCACAAATTTCAAGCCTCCTGTCTTGGTTATATTGTTATATAACTACTGCCTTTATCTTCCATAGGTTTCAAGCTTTCACAATAGTCTAATCTGGCACTCATATTTCTGTTGAGGCAATTAAGTAATACAATATGAGATGTTTGGGATCATCTTCACTGATGGATTATGGATTAAGCAGTTTAAACAAACCAAAAAGATTAGTTGAAGCTCAGTATCATTGCATTTTTAAAATGATTTTTCTGTTAGATCTTATCAGTAGTCTACAAACCCTAGTTCAACTAATGAAATGCATTAAGGCAAAGGAAATGCATTATGCTACAATACTTCTAATACAATTGTGTCAAAGAAGGATTAAAAAACAACATCATAAGATTCTTATACACATGCTAAAATAACAAAAAAATAAATGGACCATTAACCATAAAATGCATTCTGCTAATGTATCATCAGTTAAGGTGTATATCATGTTTTTTTCCCTCTTACTACAGTTCCTTTTTTCAAGCCCAGTACACTGTGTATGTTATATATGATTCACTTTTACTTTATATACTTGGATTATTACTTTTATATACGTACAGTACAACTGTGGAATGACATTTCTTAAAGAAGTTCTCTTAGGCTATGATAGGAGAAAGAAAATAATTAAAACCCAACAGCTTTAAAGGTATTAAGTGGAGAAAAATATTACACCAGGTATTTGTGTTGTTTATGATGAGTCAAATAATTACTTTTCACCTCTGTCGCAAGACTGTTCTATTCCTAAAGTTGAAACACTGGTGGATTATGAGAATTGACTTATTAAATACTATATGTTTGTTTTGTGAATTGGTCATTATAACATAGAAAAGGGCAACACTATTGCTCATAAACCCTGTGAAGTGCTGCATTTTAACCCCAGTTTTGAATGTGATATGCTCTATTGTTTTCCACTTGTTCTTCAACCACAATACGTCAAACATTGGTTACATGGTCAGGGTTATCTCGGACTTCAATGCATTCAATCTCTTCCCTTTCCTTTCTCTTTGCACGTTTCTTTTTCTTATGTCTCTTTTTGGATGGAGGAAAAAATGTTAAAAAAACAGGTAATATGACAAAGCAGTGTAGAACTGTGCAACCGGCAGTAAGAAGAGAACATTTAAACAGCGTAAAGGTCAAGTTTGAAGGCACAAACACTAAGGGCATCAAACCAATGAGAAAACAACATGTATTTTGCAAAATGGCTGATCCATGCTCCTCTAATGAGATCTTTATGCACTGAGTTCTTGTGTGCTCAGTGGCTAATACAAAAGTATAAAGATGGGGTGCACAGTGATCCATTGCAAAATTCAAAGTGTAAATAAGGCACAGAATAGATATGCTGTCCATGTCTACATTCCATAATGTCATTAAGCCAAGAACTCCCAGCTCTACTGAGGTTACTGTCAGTATCAACCAAAAGTTACCAAGAGGGTGAATCACTAAGAAGAATGTCAAAATTAAAACAATCAAGACACTAAATCCAGAGGTCAGGATTGGGGAAATGACAGAGGAACTGTATCGGTCCATAAACACAAAGGTAGGGTTAAACACTATAAATTTGATGCTATTGATGAGAGAAAGTGGCCTCAGTCTCTCCAACAATTCCAAAACCTCCTCTCTTGTTTTCTCTGTGGTTCTGGCTACCATGTACATCCTGGATGCAATGATATCAACCTCATTCACTGTTTTGGAAAAAATAATGTCGTCCTTAAAATGTTGAAATTGTGGTTTCCTTAAGAATGAACTCTGCAGGACAGTTATGAAGTCATTTTTGGTTGATGCGCTGATGTTAACAACTTTTAAATACTGAAAGTAATGATCAATCCAAGATATTTTATTAAACCCCTGACCTAAAGTCTTCAGATGATCTTGAACAGTGGTATTCCAATATTCTATTGGCTCATAAATATAGAACCCAATCACAGGACTGTAGTTGCTGAAATATTTTTGCTGTGTAAGAGCATAGGAGACGCTTGGTGAATCACTAGCTAAAAGGTTAATGATGTTTGACCCATCACTAATTTGTAAACATCCCATAAATGAAAATGATGCATAAATCAGGTATAATATCACAACAAAAGGCTTGACATAAGTATTTGTAATCCATTCCGTGTAGTGTTCTCGCAGAAAGTGCTGAATGAAGTGATTTTGATAAGGAATGCTGTCATGATGAGTGGAAATGTCATGCCCGTCACTCATCATGGTCTTGAACCAGGTGGGTTGCTTCTCTAGGTACTCTGCAGAAGGTATTTTACAGCAGAATACACTGTGATACCGGTTTTGCTCCAGCTGACCTGCAAAAACCAGGCAGGAGCCGTAAAAAGAAAAGACATAAAAGTAGTTCACAAGAATTGTAACACACATGTTCTGGCAGAATATTTTCACAGATTCAATGTTGGTGAAGGGGCTGGCTCCCATTCCAAAGGTAATGATGTACAGGGAACTGGTCATGGTGTAGCACACCATCACATCAGCAAAGGCATCTGCTACTCTTTCTTTGAAGGGCAGGTTTTCCCTTGTCCTTCTCCAACCAGCAAGAAGTTCAAAAACGCCTTTTGTTCCATGTCCTGAAACAACAACAAAAAATGTTATAATTACTTAATTATAATTTCGAATTACTTTTCTTGCAGAAGGAAAAGATGAAGGCAATACATGATATAATCCAAAGGATGACTGCATCTATTAATATATGTAAAACAAATTCCCATTTCACTCTACAGTGTATATGAACATGAATTACATGGATTGTAAAATTAATGTAAGTGTAACTGCAAGGACAAAATGGAGACGATCAATTTTCAATGAAAGGTTATGGTTTTGGGTTGGCATAGTGGTGCAGTAATTTCAGTAGCTTTGCTGCCTTGGAGCACTGGGGCCCTAGGTGCAGTTTAGGTGCTATCAGCATGGAGATTTTATGTTCTTTCCGTATTCATGTGAATTTCCTCACGATGCTCCAGTCTGCTCCCAAAATTAAAAGACATGCTGGTAGGTTAAATGACGTCTGTAAAAAATGGCCTTGGTGTGAGTTTGTGCATGTTTGTGTCTGTGTGTGCCTTGCAATGTACTGTTGTCCTATCCAGGGTGTTTTCCACCTTATGCCCATTGCTTGCCGGATTAGGTTCTGGTTCCCCCAGCGACCCTGTACTGGATATAAGAGTTTAGAAATGGATGGTTGGATTATTGGTTTGAAATGCTACTACCCAGTCAGCAGTCATATTTAAACAACCGGACATTTCAGCTTTGAGAGTCAGATTTTCTGTGATCTTTTCCTGATTGTAATGATGTGTACAAAATACCACCTAAGAACATATATTACAATTCATTGCTGATAATATAGTGCATACATTATTTGCATTTTGCTTTATTATCATGTTGCTCATTGTATTTATTTAACTGTTGGGAAGGCTCACATATTTTGGAGACAACTTCATATTGCAAATATCTGAATGACTGAACAGAAATCAATTGAGTTGGAGAGCTTCTTCTTTCCCCTCTGGTTATTTACACTTCATAATAATTTACACAAAAACAATGCCTCAGGGAAATACCAGAGAAAGAGCAGAGTGGACTGCAGCTTTGACCTGTTTCAATAGCTGCTGCCTATACTCATTTTTCTACTCTTACAGTAATGAAAATTGTAGCTCATGGTGTAAGCAGTCTTCCTATCTGGAACAGAAATCCTTATTGGCAATATTTAGAAAATGTTAATTAACTTTTATAGATTTACATATATTAGATGGAAAACAAATTGATTTTTGTCTTTCACTTTTATTAGACAACTTTCTAAATATAACTTCAATCAATTAGTGTCATTTAATTAAAAAAGTTAATTAATTAAAATTTTACTGGTCCACCTGGGAAAAAAGTGGATCAGATTGTACATGAACCAGTGGGACACCAATATAATCGAGAATAATATAGTGCCTTGGAAAAGTATGTATACCCCTTGCACAGTTCTCCATTTTGTTGCTTTAATGCTTGCAGTCATGGCACTTTGAACGAGCAAGTAATATTTGTTATATGCACAACTTAGTTCACATATTCAATCCAAAACCAAGAAGAAAGAAGTAAATTGTTGATTAATCCGAAAGAAAAATGGAAAACTCAGGATTACATAAGCATTCAAATCCTTTGCTGTAAGAAACCTAAATTAATTTATAGTTTAAAAATAATTTAATGATACAAGAGTTTTTAATTTACTAAAACAATTATAATTTGGAACAGCAAGTTACACAGGTCTTGAAACAACCAAACAAAATAAACATATGCTGCACACAGATTTTCTTGATACATTTATTGATACAACACAAAAAACTGCATAGCTACCCAACAACAATTTAATATATATATATATGTCTGAATTGATCTGACGTGGTAGAGAAGATTGATCATTTACTCAGGCATTGCAAAAATGATTTTCTAACGTCAACATTCAGTGTACATCAACTATAACATTTATTATTTATTTGTTATTCAATTACACAAAATGCGATACCATCAGAGGATCTGAATACTTTTGCAAGGCACTGTACTGCATGTTGTGAGAGTGCAGCTCTGTCTGGGCCACGTTCCCTAGAAAACGTTCCCTAGAAACCTAGACCAGTTGTAGCAGGTGTCAGTTGGAATAATATCTGAATTCTGGAATACAGAAGGCAGACCCTTTGTGTGCTGCACCCACCAGAGAAAGAAGGCCTGTGATGGATAGGGACTTTGAAAGGAAGTTAGTCAGGAACTCAAGAGGGAGCTTAGGCTTTTGTTTTTGTTTGGTTGTGGTATATTTTCTTTTTCTCTGCACTGTGTGTTTTTGAGCCTTGCAGCTGTGTGTTTAGTGTGTCTGCTGGTCTGGACCCACTCTATTTTAAAGATCCCATTATGACACACTCAATGGATTGTCACACTGTATAGAGTACTCAAGGAGTAATTCAACTACAGAACACTGAGCTCATACTGTTGCAGTCAGACCAGGTAAATATGCCAACACTAAACTTAAACCAAATAACCTTAATTCTCTTATTATATCAGCAATAATTTAAGGCCACTTCATTGCTAAGTAATTATAACCTGGCCTAACTGAAAAACATCTATGGAAGGATGACTAGAGAAAAAAAGTATTTTCTTTCAGAAAACAGGCAGGAAACAATGGGTGGTATGGATAGGACCTCAAATAAAAAATCATGTAGAAGCTAAAGAACTGAATAAAAAGACGCTACAAGCAGAAATTATATTGGTGGTATACAGTAACCTACAGGTTTCTATATACTCATATACTTATAATACAAGTTTCATAATTGGAAGGTAAAAAAAACCCGAAGGCTTTATGAGTGCAATGAGTCTGCAAATGGTAAACTGGAAACAGATGGATACCTAGTTGACAGTTATATTTTAAAATGTTTAATTCTTTTAAAAAAATATTCCTAAAATATGTAATTATGTGTCTAGGTAAATTGAGTAAATAATCTGAGAAAATAATAATTATTTAATGCAGAAATTAAGAAAAAATGTTAAAGAGCATTCTACAGACTATTCTGGCTTAAATCCCAATATTCAAAGACTGAAAAAGTACACTGAGCTACAGGTGAAAAATTATATTGCAACTATCAAAAAGGAGACAGAAGGTTATTGCAATGGTAGAAAACAAATATCCAAAACACTTATTCAGTACTATCAGGACAGTAAAAAACAGTAAAAGGTTAAATAAATAGTTTGAGACAAAAAGGGATTAATAATAGAAGATTTAAAAGAAACCATAACAATGCTAAATTCCTATTTTCATATAAAGGTTTTACATGAGATGGCAATAAAATGTCCCATGTTATAGAAGAATTTCCATCAGTACTGGGTAAATTTAACACAACTGATATTCCAGTTGCGCAACTCCACAGTAATTTCAGGCTTTAATAGGATATTTCAATTCTCACTACAGATGAAAGATGAAAGCAGAAATTGGATAACAGCATATGTAATGCCAACTGCTAAAACGTGGGCACTATGGTATATGACCCAATACACTAAGACTTCTAGAAAGGCTATGATCATAGATGAAGAGTGGGGAAATTGTACGTCTGAAATAATCTTACAGAAATAAATGCATTACAAGAAAAATTCTCTCTGGATTCCAAGACTCAACTTGGTTAAAATCGACTATATGTTAAAACCTCCTGTGGGTCCCATGATAAAGTTTTCAAGGTAAGGGAAGTTTAGATTTCATTCAGAAAGAGTAATAATGCAACAAGTTCCTTCTACAGACAAATAGTGGAGAGTAAACGTAACAGAGTCAACTCCAGCATCCAACAGGGCTGTATTCCATTTGTCTTGCTTTGCTTTTGTGCGTATGTGGCAGCCTCTGAATGTTAATTCATACTTATCATTGAAAATTGTGAGTAATCCATACTGCATGTCAGGAAATTCATATATTTATTACTTACTGTATGCTAGTTTGTTTAATAAGTCCACAGTACAGTGTTGAGAAATGAATGTATTTATGGTATACATTTAAAAATTATTTTAAATTAAAGTAATTCTCTTATTTATTTACTGTACTATATATGTAAGTATATGTTATACTAATACTATTCTAATTATAGGGATTTAAAACGTTTCATTCATTGTTATTTTATTTCTCCCCTCTTATATAATAAAAAAAGTTTCCTTTCTTACTGTACTTTATCGACTTCTATATGTAACTGCTGTTATATTCTTTATTCCTCTCTACCTCTCTCCATTATACACATTCTCGGGGACAAGTTCTTAAGAAGAGTTATAATATGGTAGTCCGTATTAAAAAGAATAGTATGCATGTCTACAGACATCTGGAAAATTGGTTGCCACACCGGAGCTAATTCTCTTGCAAAGAACTTCACAATTATATTTTCAGGACCAGTTCCCTTAACATTTGTACACTGGAAAGTACTCACGACTTGATCATCATTAATGATAACCCTGTCTGAACTGTTAAGACAGTATATGACTCTCAGTCCTAATTTCTAATTTGAATTTGAAAAGAAGGTTTTGGATTGATTTTGTCAAACCCTTCCAGAATATGGATTGTTGTTGATTTTTTAACTGATTTTCAATTACACATTGCATTTGTTCTAAGCAAGACAATTTCAATGAAAATATGATCATCAACATATCCTTGATTGAATGTCTAGTTAAAATGTATTTAAGATTAAATTTTTAAGTAGAAAGTAAACATTTCCATCTGTCCATTTTATAACCATCATATTAGGTATCCAGAGGAGCTGCTGCATACAGTATCTTCACAAGCAGTGGTGCAAAGCAGAACACACACTAGATGGGGCACCGGTCCATCACTGGGAGAAAATTTTTCAACAGGCCAATTAATCTACCAGCATGTGTTTAGATTGTGGGAATAGCCGGAGGAAACCCACACAAACATGGGAGGAATATATGAGATCCATACAGACAGCACCCCAGCTCTGCAAGGCAGTAATGACTAACCACTGTGCTACTGTGCCACCCAAAAGGAAACTTTTATAAATAAGAAAATCGATCACTTTATGAGTAATAATAAAGTAATTATCATCCAGTAATGATTGCTCACTATTTTATTGCACACAGATGGAGGCCCAATTCAACTAATTGCATTACACGTTAAAGTAATTTTGTGCAACTAAACTTTAATTAGTTTGCCATAAAATGGAACTGATCAATTTTTATTAAGGCAGAAAAAATCCTGAATACTTATGCAATCAGCATATTTTAGTTTTGGATTTTCCTGTGCAAGTTTTGCTGATATTTAACTCCATACACCCATGTGTTCAGTTCGATAATTCAAGTTTGAATTGAAAATATTCAGTTGAAAAATGTGTATATAATTAATTCAACAATCTGAAGACTGGTAATAGCAATGTTTCCTGGCTTTCTTGATTTGTTTTTTATGGGGGGTAAAAAAATGAAATTCAGACTGATTGAAAAATGAAAAAAGTGCATGTTGTAATGCCTTTATGGCAAGACCTTCTTCCTAAAAGATTAGTCAGGAATAAATTTGCTCATGTGTATCAGCACCATTTCCGCCCTCCAGGAATAAGTTTCGTTTGCTAATAATTTTAAGATGAATGATTACAGAGGTATGTAAAACATTTTATTTAAATTGTGGAATAGCCATATAAAGACTTTAATTCTACAATAACTAAATATAAAACAACTGGACATGCAGGTGAAAATGAACCTTTTTTTGACAGAGAATATTTAACGCAAAATTAAACTCCCAAAACTTTTTTTTTTAAAAGTTAATATAATTAAAAAGATGTATACTTTGCTTGGATGTTAACCAAGTATGAAAATTATTTGTATTTAGTGCTTAAAAATAACTGAAAAGCATCAGTTAGTAAAAACCCTTTTAACAGACAGAAACCTAATAAAGTCCACAGAGCACTTTAAATACTTGGACAAAAATACCTGGCCTTCATACATACACAATGAAACATCTCTGCAATGAGCATATCCCCTTTTCTGAGAGTTCAGTTAAAGGTGCAGTCCCTAAATCAACCACCTTATGCTGCACTGAACAAACAAATAAGACTTGAATAACAACAGAAAAAATAATAAGTGATAGTGTACTTCACGTCACTTTGAATTTGTATTGTTCTCTTAACAAAATACATATTTTATATTTTAATATACTAATGCCCTTCAAAAGCATAATGGTACTGCAGACCATGACAAGGCAGGGAGCCTCCAGAATACAGCAACAAGGTCACAGACATTAGAAGGTAAACATTTTAAACATGCAGGGGGGGTGAAGGAAGGGTGATGAATCATATCCAGCAGGTTGGCACTGTTTATATCAGAAGAGTTACCCTATACAATACATTCCATATGGTTTAATGAATGGCCCTGGAAGTGAGGGAACAAAGAACTGTAACTGTGAAAGTTAGATCTTAGTCTTTATACAGTACACAGTAGGAGTAAAAAAAGTGCCTAGAAAATGGCTATTTAAATATATCTATTGTGTTTAGTGAAATCAACTACCTGGTAAATGACTGGCATAAAATATCGATTTATATTTTCTGATTATACATGATTTAAAGAATATATGAAATTGAGTCAGCAGATGTTACTTTTGTCTGGTAAAATGATTTAAAATGACTGTCTCTTGAGGGACTCTCTGGAAATGAGAAGTTGTACTTCTTATTACAGTGTGTATTCTAGACAGGTAGAGTGGTTGTCAGAAAAAAAGAAGGCAGTTTGTTATTAGTCTCTGTGGATCATTCTAGGCAGAGCGCACCATGAAAAACCTGGAAAAAAAACTGAAGTACTGTCTGGCTATAATGCTTCAGCATTCCTCTGACTATAACACCAATGAATCATTAAACAATTTTGCCATTACAGAATTGCGGAGGCAGAAAACATATTTTCCATATGGCAATAATGAAAAATCAATCACCAAAAGCAGGGGCTTACCTAATCAACTTCATGTTTTTTCAAAAAAAAAACAGGCGGCTGTTGGTCCTATTTATTGACTTTGATTTTATGTTTTTCCTATGACTCTCAAAGATGTGATGTGTTATATAACCTTTGTATATCTACATTGTCTGTCATTTCTTTGTATAGATGTTTGAAATGTAATTTTCCACTTCATTGCCACTGTGAAATCTTCACTAATGTGAATTTAAACTTAAAAGTTACCCAACTGCTAAATTAATACATTAATAAACACTGACACTAAAGTATCACAGCACATGTTCTGTGGAAACTAAAAAAAAAAACCTTCACCCTTCACCCGTTAATAAGTAGCACCTGCTACAGCCCACTTTAATGTATATTTGGAAGTTATGCTTTCTCAGTCAGTTCACAATTTCATTAAGGCAAAAAAATCCTATACACAGTAAATAACAAGACAGGTTTTAAATAAAATGAGTAAAAAAGATCATTAAAAAAATCCTCTTGTTACACCCTGTTATCATGTTGGATTGCAAAGGTTTAACGGGTATAAGCCTAGGGATACGAATGTAGTCTAAGCAAATGGAATGGTGACTCATAGGGATAATATTGTAGGATAATTGCCAAATGTCATGGAGTGCTTTCTTTTCTATACTTTCTCTTCTTTGTTTTTCTTCCTTTGTTTCAGGTCTGCTCCAAACCTAGACTGTATGGAATTTGGCGAGCGTCTGGGCAAACTGTTAAGGATTCGGCAAGTGAAACCAAAACAAAGTAATGAACCCATTTGCAGGAGCTTATTAAGCCTAGCCGTGATCCAAAAAACAGTAGTCGAAGAAATGAGCCGAGAGTCCAGGGGAAGCCAGAGATCCAAACAGGGAGAGAGTAACTGAAGCCAGACCGTAATCCAAAAAAATGTAGTCGAAGGGAAAATCCAAAGTCCGAAAACCAACAAAGTAACAAAGAGAAGGAAGGCGTAGCGCAACAAAGAAGCTCGAATGGAAAACCAATACTGAGCGAGGAGGTAGGGAAAGACTAGTGTTTAAATACAAGATGAGACGGAGGTGTGGTGGTAAATACGTACACTAATAGGTAGACTAATGAACTAAGACTATGCCTTCTTCTGCCTCTTCCGTTGCCGGGAGGAAGGGATCGTAACACAAACTGTGTGAGTCTGTGAAAATTGCTACCCTTGTGCTAATCATATTAAGAAATAATAAGAATACACCTTAATACAGGGAGCAGATTCAGATACAGAAACATCAATATTCTGGTAGAGCCTCCTCAGATCTGGAAACAGTCACATTTATCTTGGTTCTCTTTCCCTTGGACAGGCTACTTTTATTTAACAGATTTCAGCTGAGTAGCATTGGGATCCAAGAAAAAGTATCTCTTTTATGTATATTTTTAAGTATACAGTGTTTATGGATTAAGTTCTTTACAAGTAAAACATACCTAATATATTATTTTAGCTTACAATTGTACTTTTTAGAACCATTTACAGATGCAGATATGTATAACGAGCATCACAACTACTGTCAGCTGTATGCAAGATGTTGTATATGTCGCCACTGATGTCAGCAGATGTCGCCACTGCTCTACACACTACCCTCTCACACCTAGACAAGAAAGAAAAATGTCCTAGGTGTCAACATCACAGACAATCTAACCTGGACCCACCACACCAACCTCATAGCCAAGACAGCATGGGAGCGCCTATTCTTTCTCCGCAGACTAAAGAAGCTCGGCATGCCATCAAACATCCTAACAAATCTTTACAGGTGCACCACTGAAAGCTTCCTAACCAGCTGCAGCACTGCCCTAGAATGCAAGGTAGTCCAGAGGGTGGTGAAACTAGCACAAAACACTACCTGCTGAGCGCTACCGAACATAGATGATATCCACTCTGTTAGATGCCTCAACAAGGCTGGGTTTATTCTTAGGGACCCCAGTCACCCTAACCACAATCTTGCTCTCTCTGCTACCATCTGGAAAATGATACTGAAGTATACAGATCAAGACCACCAGGTTTCGTAACACCTTCTTCCCCCAGGCAGTAAGACTGCTAAACAGCAAATCACAGCAGATGCCTGCAATTACCTCATTGAACTGACAGGAGCACCGGCACCCTCCTGTCACTTGCACTCTCAGGACTCATCTCAGCACTAAATACCTCCTATCCTTGTGTTACTTTTGCACAATCTGTAAATTGTATTGTAAATTGCAATTGTGTGCGATTTATTGTATCCTATTTTTTTTCTTTTCATTAATCTAATCCCTATAACTTCCTGTCCTTCTACTCTTCTATCCCTCTTAACGATACCGCGGACAAAACATTTAATTGCCGACAAAACCACTGTATGCTGTTCTGTGCATTGATAAATAAACCTTGATTGATTGATTGTATACTGCGATGCCAAATTGAGTGTTTAGCAACCCAAAAAACCTTGTAGTGTATTTATTCTGTTTTAAATTTGAACATCAGGAAAACAGAATATATGTGTTATCTCATGTATGATTATTTCATTTATGATTCACAAATTTTTGCGAATTTTCCTGTAAAATCCAACCAACCTACCAGTATGTCTTTGGACTGTAGAAGCAAACCAGACTCCCTGGAAGACACCCATGTGAACACGGGAACATGCAAACTCCATGCAAATTTTACCCCAAGAACTGAATTCAGGGCCAGAGAGCAGCAAGAATCTATCAATTCTGTATAGACTGTTTCTAAGTTCACTGGGGAACTTTTAGTCTCCTTGGGATGGTGTCTATTGAATTGTTGAGGTAGGGGAGAGCTGCTCTGACTTCGTTCTTCCTTCTAAGATTCCCCTCTTAAGAGATTTGTGTGTACTGTACTGTATATATACATTCTTTGCTTTGTGTACAACGTCCTGTATTTAATGTTTGTTTTAAGTTCAGTTAATATTGTGACACTCTTGTTGGGTATATATAAAAAGGAATGGGAGCACAGATATTATATGGCCATTGTTGATGGTAACATAAGATGCCCAAGGAAGATATCTTGTTGCTCTCTGGTTTGGACTTTATTAGGGTAAGCCTGTGTTAGTTAAAATTTAAGATTATTTTCTGTTCCCTGCTCTGCAAAGTGTTCCTTGGGTAATGTCTGTCAACATATCTGAACTGTTTTGATCTGGTTTTCTTGGCTCATGTATTAATTCATGAGTGTGTTTATCATCACAATTGTTTGTATTGGACCTTTTGTGAATTGTGGTTTCAGTGATATTATAATGCATGTTTATATTGGTCAAATGATACAGATTTATACACCTACACTTTAACTGTTGAAAATAAACCTTGTGAGTTTGATTGCAGTGTCCTTTCTCTGTCATTGAGACCAAAGTTGCTCAACCAATCAAAAAAAAAACTGTACTTTTTGAAGGCCCAGGCTATTGAATTGAGAGGTCCTAGACTTCTATGAAAATTCTGATTTATTTCCCTGTAGCCTCACAAAACATGATCAACAGCAAGAAATATAAATTAAAGTTTGTTTTTCCCTCCTAAAACATAAACTGTGCTTCCTGAATACAAATGTAGAACAGTAGACAAAAGCTCTGTGGAATACAGAACTGCTGCCACCACCAGCTGTGGCCTTTACTTCTAATCGGACCACCATGTAACACTGTGAGGAATGTCACAATGGCAAGTCAGTGAGAAAGAGAGGCCAACTTGTCTCTTATTGAAACAGAGCTGATAGAGGCAATTACAATTACAATTAAAATATAACCAAAAAAATAACATGCATAAAGATAAATCATTTAAATTTCAAATACTAAATTCAGTTATATGATGGCAGCAAAATCTTCCTCCACCAAAACAGTACAATAAAATAACTCCATTGTTTCTGCACTTGGGAGCAAATCCATTGTCCATTAATCCTGAGGGAATATGTTAAATTCCAATCCAAGATGAATATTACATACAAACTAAACATTAATCTAAAACTGTTGAAACTGATTAGATGACTCTGTTAATTTAACTCACTAGAACCAGTTTATGATTTTGTTGTCTCAAAGCTCTCAGCAATGTTGACTGTTTCATTCATTGCAAAAAATACAAAAGTCAAGTCTAAATCAGGCTGAAGGCTGCCAAAATCTAAACTGATTTCACTAGGTTGAGGCAATAAGACGGAAAAACAACCAGTGCCATTTTCTTATTTTGTCTGTTTTCAGTTGGGGTGTGACTCAAGATTTAGATTTAATCAGGACCCAAATGTACAACCTTGACCTTATCAGTCCACATTAACATAAGTCTTGCAGCTACTCTCTGCTTTATCTAGAGTGTAAACTGGACTCCAGCTTTAAGCTAAGGCAAAGTTAACCCGATTTTGGTGGTGCAGAAACTAGTGACACCTCTTTCTTCTTTTTATACAATGCAAGGTGTTAAAAACATAACTGGACACTAGACTGGAATAATGATACTTTGGTTTAGATATTTTAAGTAAAATATGTAGCTTTAATAAACTGAATCACTTTTGAATCTATTTTGTGCTCTCCATGTTGTTTTAGTATTGAAAAATTATTAAAGACATTACCTACAGTAAGAAGTTCATCCTCCAAAGGTAAGAAGGTATTCTTTATAAATTTCAAGCAGCTTTCCTGAATGCTATATGAGATCTGGTCTGATGGCATTAAATTAATTTTTATTAATAATCTGAAACCATTTTGTATCTTGAGCAATGATAAGCCTTCAAAACAATCTCTCTTTTCTATAGAAAACTCATATTGAAGTTTGAATGGAATATTCTGTATGTACATCAATAAGACATGTACAGTACGATTTGACAAAAATCACAGAAGACTAACATTCTTAAACCTCTAGATTTAAGCACTTAAAAACTAAAAACACTAATACACTGAGGATAGGATAGATGGTAGATCATATTAACTGCTGGAGAGATAAACAGACAATTGCAATGCTTCCTGCACAAAACATAAAACCAGAGGAGAAATCTTAAATTAAATTGAAACTATTACAGGCTTTTATTTGAAAGCCTATTATTAAGCAAATGGGAAAATAAAATAAAATGGCATTCTGGGCTGCACAGTGGTATAGTGGTTAGCATCGCTGCCTCACAGTACTGGGGCCCTGGGTTCAATTGCTGGGGTGCTGTTTGTATGGAGTTTGTTACCCTCATGGTTGTGTGGGTTTCCTGCAGGTGCTCTGGCTGCTTCCCATAGCCTAAAGACATTATGGTAGGTTAACTGGCTTCTGTGAGAACGTCATCCTAGAGTGAGTTCATTCGTTTACAGTATGTGTGCTGTGATGGACTGGTGTCCTGTCCAGAGTATATTTTGCCTTGTGCCTGTTGCTTGCTGTGTTGGGTTTCAGCTTCCCCTCGACCCTATAGTGGATTAAGCACTTAAAAATGGATGCACTGATCGAAACTGCATTCAAAACATGTTTCTTTTGAATAAAAAACGGCAAGAACCTCTACCTACAGTAGAATGAGAACTTTTTTAAAAACCTAAATCAATGAAGAAGGGAACATATAAAATGACATAATGCATAAACAAGCATAGATTAAAAACAAAACAAGAGCAAGTAAATCTAATAATCAGCATTTAATTAAAATAAAACTTATTTTTTTCCTGCAGCTGCACTGTTTTGCTCTGACTGCAATAAAAAATGCTTTATAATTATTTTTCTGCAGAAAAAACTTGGCATTGGAAATGAATGGAACCAAATGTTGACTTAACAGATTTCCTTCTGCCAAGGCTGTGCTAATTCCCCGGTGATTGTTAAGCATGTTATTATATTTACATAGGATTGATCACATCAATAAAATTGCTTTGTATTTGATTAATAAACCTCCAGCTCCATGCACAAAATACAATCCAAGCGACTAGGATATTGTTAATTCATGGACATTTTCCACCGAGTCACCACAGACCTCACAGTGGCATTCCTCCTTTGCTGGCTGCTCAGTTTGAAAGGACAGTTTGATCTAGACAATGTCAGAGTAGTACTACTCTAATATCGATTTCTGCATTCTTAAAAGAACATTTAATGTCCTTTAACTTTTTTATACTGCTCTCCTGCAAATGTTTCCCTGACTTGTTTTGAAATCTCCTTGTTTCTCCCCTCCCATGGGGTCTTTGCTTGAAATCTACTACCTAACTGAGGGACTTTACAGAAAAATAATGTGAACCGCTATTTACTGTATACTCACAGAAAAGCCATTCAACTGTGTGACTTGTCAAAGTAATTTAGTGCACCTGTACTAATTAAGGTGTGCCATACCAAAAAGTGAATTCTTATGTAGTTAAGATTTTAGTTTTTCTTTGCAGTTTTTGCTAATGTTTTAATTTGTTGCTTAAGCATTCAGGTTTTGAATAAAATGTTCCCTTTAAAAATGCATACAGTACACATCAGTTGTAATTCAACAAAATAAGATTTGAAACAGTAGATTTCCTGTCAGTAGTGGCTGCCAAAGGTTGGTTATTATTAGATTATTGGTGAAAGATTAGTGTTCAGATTCTCACATAGGTTTTAATTAGCTGTGGTTTAGTGTTTTAAAAGTGATTTCAGTGTGGTAGCGGCAATTGTTTCTTTAAAGAAAGCATATAGGGCACTTGGCTAATGTTAATAAGTAGAGAGAAAGGATGTATCTCTAGAGTAGGACGGCGGTTTTCAGTTTTTTTATGTAAATACTGAAAACTGCAGTAAAGCTTACATTATTACTTTGGACATTTTGGGCTTTTCGCATGTACAGTACATATCCCTGGAATTGTTTTAGCTAGGGATGGGGTACAGTATATTCAATCCATAAAATTACAAATGCACTTTTGTACACACTAAAATAAGCTATGTTTATTTACCATAAGCATGTGCGTCAGCTGTATTTACTAACTTGGGCCCTTTTTCGCTCAGTGTTGTCATTGATTCCCTTTGCAATTTGTTTATACCATACTTTGGATTCTGTTCAAGTGATCACTTTGACTTGCTCCCTGACTCCACAGAAAGAGACTGTGAACTCAGTGCGTGGATGGTAAAAAGAGTTTTTTTTTCATCTTTGGCCTGCAGATGTACAGTATATTGAAGGTCACAGCCCTGGTCAAAGAACAATGATCTGATGAAGGAGGGTTTGGTACTTATTGATTGGCTTATCTACCACATTCACTGGGATTTACTACTTATTGATTACAGCTAGAAATGTGAACAAACGGCTCAGGTTTGTGGCCATACTCTCTATAAATAGCATGCAAAGCAATCTCCTAATTTATCCGTGGCTGTGTTGTTCCCTTTTCATTTAAATTAATTTATAACAAACACAATGGTGCCTTGTAACATACAAAAATAAGGTCTCTGAAGTATTTGCAGTTTCCACAATATTTGAAATACGGAAGCTACATTCTATAGTTATTAATATGATAGATTTACTGTATATCCCTTAACTATGTGCATCTGGTTGCTATCTTATTCTTTCTTTCCATTTTTTACTCCATAATCATATGCAATTAATAAGGTCTTTACTCTGTTTCTTGAATCTTAAAAGATTTTTGTTAAGTGCAATGAATTTACATTTTAATTTTTCTTTTCCTCTTCAATATGCCCTTTTCTGACATTTTTTTCGTCTTGAAAGTTTTATGTATATTAATAGGAGTATTCCTTCTATAAAATCCATTGCAACAGAATTTCAGTGGATGTGATAACAGCCTGAGGTGTGAGTCATGCACACCTCTTTTATAAGTAATTGATGCAAAAAGGGAAAGCCCCTTTCTAGCTCCTTCACATGAAATTCTCTTTAGATTGTATAAAATATCAAATGCAGCTTGCCACTGCTCTCATGAATATAGATGAAAATAGAGATCAGAAGGAAACATGCCTTTTATATATACCTCTCAAAGCTCTCTAAGTAGAACATTTGGTGTTCCAATCATTGCCAAGAGAAGAAAAAGTAAAAAAAAAAGAAACAATGTTTAGGCTGTTGATCCTTCTTCTTTTTCAGAGTGTGGAATTAACTTTCATTTGTTACTTTGCACTCAACGCATGCTGATGCAACTCCCCACTCAAAGCTCTTACTGTAAAGTATATATCTGCTTATTTGGAATATGTTGTTCATCAGGGATATTGTGAATTGATATTTAAAAAGAATAGCAACCATTAATGTGAAATTGCAAATTGAAATTGATTACTGATTTTGGGATGTCTGCCATTACTGCAACTTTATTCCATTTTACTTTGATCAAAATCCTTTCTGCATTTTCAAGGTAAAAAAAGCTTTTAAACCTACTTTTTAACACAGTCTTTGTTTAAATAAGTATTACATATATGTTTATTTTTAACAGTATAATTGTAGATATATCTTACAAGGAACACTATTCAGTGTTATTCATGAGAAGATAAGAAAACTCTATAGTACTGCTGGAACTTGATCATGGGGCATATTATTATTAACTGGAACGTGGGGCACATTATTATTGTCTTATATTGTAAACACCTCTACAAAATATTGATTTCGTGTGTTAATTATATATTTATAAACTTCTATTATTATTCCCCTGTGATTTCAGAAACAACTCTAGCTTTTTAGTGTACTACACTAGTGTTTTGGATTATTTTTTGTCTCTATTTCAAATTTTATTTTTGGTCTACCTGTTTTTTTAATCGTGGACTATTTTATGCAATCTGTGGCTTGATGTTTTCTTTCCAGTTTTTTCCTACTTTCTCCACTAATTCATTTAGACTTCTCGTTTTAAGAATTAATTTGATTTAAGCCTTTAACGCTATGTTTTTGAAGTATAATCATCCTTCTTCCACTGACTCTGTATCCATGTTCTCATTTCACTTACAGTATTTCCCTGTAAGCTCTGTTTCATTCCATTAATTTTATACAGCTGTCCACTTGTGTCATCTGGTCCGCAGTTGCCCTGGGAAATTGAGAACATCCTCACAAGGGCTCAGGGTTTTTCATGATGCTCCACTGCAGCTGGATCTCCTTTTCTACTCAGGCCCTCAATAATTCAATCTTCCCTTTTCCCTAAAAAGTTTAAAAGTACCTCTGAAGTGGCAATTCATCATTAACTGTTCACTTCCATTTCACCCAATCTCCAGTTTCCTCTGAATGATTCTTCAGTGGTCTTCATTCCATGTAGTTCCATTCCGTCTGGAAGCCCGGACCTTTTTCCAGTTGCCTCATCCTTGCCACTACCCAGCTCCATTCCTGTGCAGCTTCATTCATCTAGAATTCCAACTCATCTATTGTTCTGCCAGGAAACCCAGTGCTCACCATGGACTGTCTGCATCCTTCACTCTGCTGGGCATTCAATGCTCACCGTGGACTGCTTCCATCTAGCTGCCAACTCAGTCATCACTCCATGCAGTCCTATCCCACCTGGAGCTCCAGAACTGCTTCTGACTCAGTCATCACTCTGTGCAGTCTCTCCCTGGCATCCCAGTTTAGCCACTGGATCTGTGCAGTCTCTTTTGACTCCTGAGCCCAGACATCGCTGATCAGCCTCCTATCTACAGTAGGAGCTCTGTTCACCTGCTATATGTTAATGTGTTAAATACTTGTTGGGTTTAAACTGAAAATGCCACTGCAGACATTGTGCTCCTAGAATAATTTCACAGAATCATTAGCTTGCCTTTTCCTATGATATTTGCTCCAAGATGGACTACAGTATTATAACTGGTTCCAATCCAACTCAGGGAAGCAACACATAAAACATTACTCCCTATTGCTCATGCACATAGCACTATGTCTCTAACTGAATCCATCACTATCACAATCTTCCTCTTATAGAGAGGGAGAGAGTCAGTCCCTGGGCCCGATCAGTCTTTCCAATTTCCTGGGACTGGGATGTCAGTCCCAGAACCATCTCCTTCACTAAGACTTGGAAATCTTTGGACGCAGCAAAAGAAGAGGATGCCACTCCTGTTCAGTATGTGCACCCTTCCCTTCAGCAGCAGGCTACTGCATTCACTTATCTCTCCACTGGTCTGAAAACCCCTGCACCCTTTCTCTCTAACTTCTTAAGTTAGATTAATAAATATTTCTATTAACACATCCCAACTTAAATAATTAATTTCACTACCTTTTATAAATGGAGACTGTGTAAAACATCAGAAGACAATTAAATTAGCTGTACGTCAGATATTTATATATTATTATAATATATACAGTATATCAGATGGTAGTGAGAAACGATAGCAACAGACTATTAAAACAAACTATGTTAGATCCCCCTCATCAATAATTTATACCTTCTATTAAGTCTCTAGTAGTAGGCTAATTGTAATAGCAGCCTCTTTTGTAAGCCTGCCTGTCATATATCCTCTGGATATATATGGGAATGTCATATGTCGTAGAGAACATCAACATGCCATAGACAATAGGGCAATAAGGTAGGCCAGAGGGTGTTAGCTCATATACACATTAATCAACATTCTCCATGAGCTATTACTTAGATATGTTTGAGGCTACAAGTCCCTGTTCTTTCCTGTACAAACTGGGCAGTGACTCTCAAGGTTCATACACTTTTCTGGTCTTCATTCAGCTTTTCAGAAGATATCAGTGCTTTTTTGGCATTAGAAAGTTCCATTAAGAGATCCTGGATTTTATTTTTGATTCATTCTTTAGGAGATTCTCACTCACTAGTTTCCTACTGGTTAGATTTCAGCAAGAGTTCTGCAGAGACGATCTTGATCTTGATGATTTTTTCCAGTTAGGGCTTGGCTGAATTGGGACTGCACATTTCCCCGTGTACCCCATTTCTTTACTGCCTTGCCAGAGCTCAGAGAGTGTGGCCATCCCCTGCTAGGCCTTTTCCAGCTCTGCCTAGGCTATAAGACTTTTCCTAGCTCACCTCTTTCAATCATTTCTAAAGTCAGGGTTTTCTCATTGCTTTCACAGTCGGCCATCATAGACTCACACTTCTACTTCTTTTCACAATTTAATTTGGTACACTCATAATTTTTTTAGTTCTACACTTTGCCGGATTTTTGTCTGGTATTGCACTGGAGAACATGATGCAGAGTAGCATTCTGCCATTGTAGTAGGATTAACAGTGCCACCACTACCATCTTCCAGCAGACGGTCAACATCTGTTGGATCTCATACAGTATGCTCATGACTCCTTAGGTTTGGTTTCCATTTTGTAACTTTCCTGTTTGGGCATTCAGCCCCTCTAAGAACTTAATAAATCAAGCTTATCCCCCCTTCCACAGGCTCAGACTACACTGGGGTTGGGATGTATTTCTTCTGTACTTCTGTTTTTTTTTTCTTTTCCTTGGACAGGGGAATTTTGCTACTACTTTAGCCACCCCTGAGAAGGCTGTGGTGTATTTGGTTCTCAGATTACATCAAATTAGGTTAGCAGTGCCTGCCATGACCAGACACCTCACAGTTACTACATCAACCAAGGTCCCTTTTAAAAGGATTGGGTCTCATCACTCATGACTTCTCTGAAACTTCAGAGGGTTCATACCCCCAAAATCTGTTTTCTATATTGCTAGCTTATAAGCATATTGCAGGTTTCAAAAAGAAAATGGAAGAGAAAGAAATGTTCAGGAGCACCTCTTAGTGGACCTTTCTACACAAGATCTATCTCCTAGGGTTTAGTACCAATTTGTGATTGAGATTGTGATCTACAAATTAAGAAACTTTAAAAATGTCCATTAGTACTATGCACATCTTTATAAAGCAAAAACTCCATGTACTGTATGCACATTTCTAGCCCCATCACCAATAATCCTATACTTAAATAACTGACACCTAGCTGTCCATTTACATAAATTATGAGTTACAGGGGTGGACAAAATAATGGAAACACCTAATGAAAAAGGATCTGTATTCTGAAGTAAACTGAATTGCAATTAAAAATGACGCTTTTTTATTGATTTCAATACTGATTGCCAATTGCCAATGGAGAAATCCAGCAGATTTTGAAAGAAGTGAAGTAGCTGGTGCCTGAAATGTAGATGAATCATTCATAGAAAGGGCTAAATTATTTAAAGGGAACAGAGTCAAACACAGGCATGCACCAACCAAGGGATAAAAACAGGACAGAGGAACAAATGTTGCAAATTAAATCTCAATAGACATGGATAGATGGACCCTTTAACAGGATATTGACCACATCTTAATATTGACCACAGAACTGAAATCTATACCTTCATAACCCAGTCTCATCTATGGCTGGCATTCTTAAACTGCTTCTAACCAAGGCTAATGCGCAGCAACACATAACTTGGTATAATGAGCTCAAAACCTGGAAATCTGATCAGTGGAAGAAAGAAATACGGCCTTATGGCTTTCACTCTTTTTGTACATCTAGATGGGTTTATGTTCTGAGAAAGCCAAAAGAGGCCTTCAACCCATACTGCCATGTTTGACTATACCCATGTTAAACATGGTGGTGGATCTCTCATGATATGGGAAGCAATCTCAAGGGAATCATTGCATCCAATTATTACTCTGCACAGTAGACTTTTGGCCAAGAAATACAAAGTCATTTTAGGTGACCAGATACATCTCATGTTGCATTGTTTCCTCAAAATGTTCCTATATTACAAGACAATAAAGCCAACATACACACTGGTAAATGGATTCAAGAGTTGTTTCCTAAACACCAGGATGAACTTAAATACCTTTCATGGGCTCCCAATGGGAAGTTCTGGAATGCACAGTGTTAAGTAGATTTTCAATCCTTATTCTATTGCAAAACAGTGATGCTCTTCTGAAGCCAATGGGCCCAAATACATATTAGTTAATAAATATTAAAATATTACTTGGTGGTTCCATTTCTTTGTCCACCCTCCACATTTGAAGATTCAATAAACAAACACATACAGATGTCATAAAACAACCTGGCAGCACCTAACAGCTTGTGCCTAACAAAGAAAACTTAACAGAGTTAGTATTTTATCAGCTTGCATTATTCTTAAATGAGCAGTGAAAAAAGTAGGACACTATTGAAAGTTTAATCAGAATCATGTTATTCTTTGTAGTGAATCAACTCAATGAATAAGAACTATAATTTGAAAAAAAATGGTTGAAGGCTGGCAGCACAATGGAAGTGGTTAGCATTACTGCTTTGCAGTGCTAGGGCCCTGCGTTCAATTCCTAGGGTGCTATCTCAGTGGAGTTTGTAAGTTCTTCATGTGTTCACATTAGTTTCCTGTGTGCGCTCCGGTTTCCTCCCACAGTCCAAAATATACTGGCAGGTTTAGAGGCTTCCAGGAAAATTGGCCCTGGTGTGAGTGTATATTTGTGTCTGTATGTGTCTTCTAACGGACTGGCATCCTGTTCAGGATGAATCCTGCCTTGTGCCTATTGCTTGCCGGGATAGGCTCCAACTCCCTAACAACTCTATATTGGATAAAGTGGTTAGAAAACGGATGGATATAAAAGAGGTGCAACACTCTTTAGGAGCAAGCATCGGATTTCTGTAAATTAGATTCAATTTAGTAAATTAAATTTAAAGCAGAGTGTTTTTCTGGAGAAAAAATTACAATTTTCTTGAAAAAATTGGGAAAAGAATGTCTGCTTTAAAAGAGGAAGAAGCACACTAAGAGTCATGTACTACTTCTACATCTGGTAATGATAGTTTCCAGATAACTGACGAGTTTCATGCAAATTCATTTGGAGAAAAGAACTTTGAAGAGTTGGAAATTGGAATGACAAGTGAAATTATTGAGCCAAATTTATAGAATACCTTATTTAAGTTAACATTTTGGTTCCTTTAAATAGTATGATTTTTTTTCATATAGGATGGGAGTGGTTACACCTGTCTTTAAAACAACAAGTTTAAAAATTGGAGACACAATGATCTGTCGTGTTCATCAGTTGTTATTTTTTATTAGTTGTATTAGTCTTTCATTAGTTCATTAAAAGTAGTCAATCATAATGTTACTTACTCTAGAACTTTTAAGATGGCAATAGAGATGCTAGAGTTACTGTATCTGGCTCCACATCAAACCAAAAAGTGAAATCATGTTCACTATTCCACCTCCTCACACACCTATTGTACAGCTCACAGCCTTCATTAAAGTGGCAAAGGTGGTGAAATACACAACCAGGATGCAGTTACAAGTTAACAGTGAGAAGGTGCAGAAGGAGCATAAACCAACCCTAGTGTGTCCTGAATTTTGGAGATAAGATTTCAATTTCACAATTCCTAAAGGGGAAGATTACCAAAGGGAGTTTTAGAGAGCTAAAGCCAAAGTATAAGCAGGGCTAAGTGGATCTGAGGTTTTAAGGATGGTTGCTTGGTAACTAAACATTAGACTCCTTTATTAGAACTTTTGAACGCAAAAATATCACTGCATCCCCTATTAGTTATTAATATGAACTGAAACAATTGAAACCAATTAAATGATAATAGAATGCTTAACAACTCATATTCAAGCTGGAAACAGGAAGTAGAGAGATGAGAAAAGAGAGTTACAAATGTGGGCGGAGCTACAACTTTCAAAGTAAAGTGTCTCTGTTTTGTGGTCCCAATAATAAAACAGATGTGTTTGAATATATAATTGTAGCGGCAATGGTTATTAATAAGACAGAATTAAGAGTTGCTGTGCTTTCCTAAATGAGGCCCCATCTCTCTTTTTCATCTCTGTTGTGCAGCCACAGAGAAGCTATTCATACAGTTCTGATTTAGGGTGTTTTCTCTCAGATAAGGAGCAGCTCCCAAATGGGGATGCGCCCAGCCATGCTTGACTATCATGATCAATGGCCATTCCAGTCGCCTATCTGTCTGTGAGATTCTTGGGAACATCTGGATTGCGGTTCTAGATGTCAGAGGTCATTGTGACTCATCTCTCATCTTGACCAACTAATCAGGAACCTGCAGGGCGTGGAAACCCCACGTGGGTCTGAAATGCCCACTAAACTTTCGACCAATCACCATCTGTCTTGTTGCTGGTTTAAAAGACACTCCACAGCTCAGAAACTTTGCTTCTCCGGCCACTTTTCACAATCTCAGAGACAATCATGTGACGGCCGGTGTTTTAGCGAAGTGTCGCCCCGGGGAATGCCTGTACGTAAATTGCTAGCCAACTCCAATGTAGACGCTTCGCTTGATCACCGGAGTATACGTTCCACAACCTGAATACGTTTTTATTCAGCAGCAGTGCTATACTGGAAGCAAACCAATTTTCTTCCCCCTAAAGAGTGACTTGCTTGGACCCGCGGTCACCCTCTGTGCATAAAGACTTTCTACTAGTCAGCTGGACTACTAGTAGATCCCTGAGACAGACGCTGTCGGTGCGTCGCCACAGCAGAAATAGCTCCTCTTTATTCGTCCGACTCCAAGCTGCACCGCGACTGGTTGGCCGGGAGCTAGAGGACGCCGGGATGACGCCTATTGAACACCGCAGCAATTGGACGCAGCCACTAGCTGGTCTTGGTGTCCATGCCGGAAAATATGAATCCATATCTGGATAAGTAAACCCAACGTTCTACATTGCATCTCGAGAATTAAATTGTTACCTCAAAACAAGTTGATATCAATTCAATTCATATGAGTAATGTATTTACTTTTGAGTAGCTAATGTAGACTGATTAATGATAGTATAGCCGAAAACAGTATACTGAAGCATATTTTTTGTATCTCTTTGTGATTATATACCTTACACTTTGATAACCCTCACAGTAAGATCTGCCACCTATATCCAGGCAAACTGTCATGTTTTATACACAATTTATGTATTTATAAATGTATTTTGTTTATTGAATCCGTGTGTGTGTGTGTCGCTGATCGATTGATTTTCTAAAAGCCATAATGAACCACCTCGTGATTGCTGCTACAATTAATAAATTGTCCCACTAAATTTACAAAACCCCTACATAGTAAAATTTTGGTCCATTACTTTTGTTTTTTTTCATGAAAAAAAAAATGGTTCAGCTGATGGTCCTCACCAAATGATGTTCTTTACTGAAGTAAAGTCGAGGCCTCAACTCACACAGATAGCTCCAGAAAATAAAAAAGCACTGAAAAAGTGCTTTATTCTCTGAAAAAGTTATCAAGCACCCCTATAAGAGCTAATTAGTCAGCCTATACAGTTATCTAATTTACTTTTATACTTTACTGTTTATACTTATATTTAATATCTTGAATTACTGTGAGAGGTTAGTAGGGGGGTTTTATAAGGAAAAATGTAACTATACTCATACTATCCCTAGCCCCCACGTAAGTTACTAATTGCCTGTATTACCTTTGCGTTAGGGTTACAAAGAGAGATTTAAGTGGAAAGGGAATTTTTTTATAGTCCTTCCAATGACATGCTATCAGTAAAGTTGACCTTCCACTAGGTATGACCCAATTTATACATCCTGACCTTGACAATGGTCTTGTCAAATACCAGTAGGGCTGATTCAGACCCTGTGCAGGGCTGGAGTGAAAAATTGAGTCAGAGAGTGAGAGGTCTGTTACCAAAGTCCAAATCGTAAGGCAGTACTGTGGTCAGGAAGGAGGGCAGAGATCCGTAACCCAGAGAGCAGAGTCCCATCCGTGAGGCAGGTCTGTAGTCGGTGGGAAGGCAAAATCCGTTAACCAAGAGTCAGGAGAGATTTCCAAGTCCTATTCGTAAGGCAGGTCCGTAGTTGGTGGGAAGGCAGAATCCATAATCCATAAAGTACCGAGACAATCAGGCAGCGAAAGGTATAGCTCAGGTGAGTAGAACTCAATACTGAGCATGGAGAGGTGAGGTAGAAAGGTTTAAGTATAACAACAGGGGAAAAGTGGTTGGATAATAGGTTAACTATTGAAGAGAGCACATTGGAATGTGGTGGCGAGTGCGTGGATGCATGGAAACCCTGACAGGTCTATTAGTTATTCTGGTGATATCCTGTTATGCCACATCCTGTAATATTCTGAATATCCTACTCATTGCGTTCAGAATAGTTAAGTTTTTAAATCATGCCTTAAAAATGTTTGTGGAAAAAAAGTTTTGTAATACTCTTGTTGTATTAGAATTCAGATTTAACTAATGGTACATTTCATTTTATTTTATTCTATGCTTTCTGTACAGTGCTTTGCAATATGTTTAATCTGAAACACCCATATTTTACTTCAACACTGTTTACCAGCTATTGTGGGAGTATTTCAGTGGGTTTCTGAAATTTTTAATTAATACTTATGCACATTTGTTATAGTTTTAATAAACACTGTCATTAATTTTAGTGATATCCATTTTAACTGTGGGAAAGTATCAGTCTAAAAAGTGACCTCTAGCAACAAGGAGAAACAAGATTTTTCCTCAGTGTAATGATGTGAAGGAATAGGTTTCCAAATAATCCATGAACCATGCACCATTATCAAAGCTGTTATTTTTTGTAAGGGTCAGAGCAACCAAGAACATATTCTGGAAGTATTGGGATCAAAGTAGGACACAAATCAGACAGAATTCTGTCCTTTGCAAGGTACACACAAGTACATAGGGGCAACTTAGAGGTTCCAATTAAATGAACCAATGTATCTCTGGTAGGTGAGAGGAAATTGTGACATTCAGAGCAAACTCAGGTTGAATCTCTGCAAACTCCAGAAGATGCCACCTAAGATATCTACTTTTACTATAACTTTGAATTTCTGTTGCAGTGATTGTCTGTCATGGAGAACAATTGTGTCTTTTGTTTTTTGTGCCATCCAAGTTTTTAATCAAAGGCTCATTTGTTTCAATTTTTATTCAAGGTTTCTGTTTAAAAAGCTCTTAAAATGCTGAATGGGATTTACAAGTGGTATCAACCATGTGTTAATTAGTGAGTTTCAAAACTGTTTTCATTCAAATGTAGAATTTGAAGTATAAATACTAGATTTGAGCAGAAGGAAAAATACTGACAACAGTCTGTGGGAGCTGTGTGATAGAGTGTAATTTTCATCTGTGTCTGTTCATCACCAGTGGATCATCTACTGTATTCATGTATACTGTAATCAGAATAGAAAAAAAATCTTAAGTAGTAATTTGTGGAGAGACTGCATTCATTTCTGAGTGCCGACACAGATAAAATTATATACTCAGGGTATTCTTAAAATAAATAATTTAGACAAAAGTCTAACCTAACACGTAGATCAATTACAGGTACTAATTAGCACTGGTAATTAAGGGTCCAGTTGGGCAAAACCCTGTAGACAAAAAGTACTCAAAGACCAGGAATGAAAACCACTCATCTATTGCAAGAGGAAGAGTAGGCTGAGGTGCATTTACTGTAAATGTTAACTATTCAATTTACAAAATTCTGTAGAAAATGCTATAATAATGACATGAAGAAGAGTAATTACTAAGTATTATGACATTTATGATTGCAGATTATGGATGAGTATAATTGAACAGTTTTCAAAAAGACCCTATCCCTAGATAAACACATTCATCTATTTATAAGACCCAAAGTCAATCAAATTCAAATTGTTCCCTTTGCAAATGTCTGACACACTGCATGTCTTTTGCAATACAGAAAAAAAAATTATGTTCCTTTCTGGGTCCTGTCATTATTTAACCATTACAGTTCATATATTAAAAAATAACTTTAGATTTAAGTTTTGAGTTTTCAAGACAAGATGAAATAAATGGAAATAATGGTGTCATTTAATATGCAACACCATCATTTGGTAAATGTACAGTAGACCAAGTTACAGCAGAGAAATGTCTACCAGAAATCAGAAAGACATGAAAAACAGAGAAAGGTTCCAATAAAAATGCTTCTTCAAATCATTTTTAGCTCCCAAGAAATTTCAGATTTCCATATCAAATATACAGCCCTCTGATACCTGAAATCAATAAATAACTCTTTAATTAAAGATTCAATTAAGCAATAGAGAGCTCAACTGCTACATAAAAAAGGGAAAAGAGATATATAAATGGGTACTCCTCCTTCATTGATAGTATGACCATAATGACAGAGACATTTTAATTTTGTTCTCGAAATAAATACATCTATTTGTTTTTAAAAACATTTTTCACATATCATTTAGTTTTGCACAACTTACAGCATTTTGCCAGATTTGCTCACTTGGCTAGAGAATCAGAATTATCACAACACCAGAAATGAACCCCTGGTTATATCTTATCATCAAACACAGCAGTCAGAACCCTGGCTAAATATAGATCCAGCCATTTAGAATGTGAGGGGGATACTGCAGTAGTTTGTAATTCAGTGTCTGTGGGGTACGGAAGCTTTTTAGAACTTAGTTGTGGGGCTGCACTACTTTGTAAAATCGCCAGGTGGAGCAGTGAAAGCTTAGCATGGCGTGTGGAGCATTTGGGCTGTCGCCAGAAAATACCTGGTTTTGAATTGCGGTCAATGGTGAGGAACAGTTTTTTTTCAATTATAGAATTGAAGTTGTATACTGTTTAGACTTTAATTCATTTTAAACTGTGTAATACTGCATGTTAAATATTAAACTAATTAAAAAGTAGGTATATTTGATAAAAGCCTGATCACCCAGTTGGATATATAAAAAAAGCATTTATTATTATACTGTAGCTTGTGAATGTGATGTTTACATCCAGGTTTCAGGTTTACATCCACATAGGGAAAAGGTAAATTTTGGTAGCTGAAAAGAAAAACAGTAGTAATACATATCTAATGTACACATAGTAGATGGTAATGGTAGCTAAATATAAAAAAAGTACACAACAGTATTCCACCCTCTTCATAAATATTTACATAATATATGTGTCTTCCCTGAACCCAGTCTATGGTCCTTTTTCAGGAATCGCCACCTCGCATAGGGTCTAAAACACCACCCTTCACGGGAGACAAACCCAGGTTCTGTGACAGAAAGCTGAGCCACTACTAAGACCCTGCGGATGGCATTCCAGATTACCTGGATCTCCATCGGGATATTTTTTTGTCGTCTGGACCCTGGTTGTTTTGATTTGGAATGTCTGTGTTTTGGATTTTTTTTTCCCCAAAGAGGACTGCCTCTGTATACATTCATGTTTTTTTTGGGTGACTTTCCTGTTGTAAATAGTCATTTTATATATTGGTAGCTTTACCTAGTTGGCTTAATCTGTTCCTGGTTTATATAGTCACTGTTGTTTTTATTTTTAAGAGCATCTGGAGTCTGCCCTTGTAGGAGGGGATACTGTCACGGTCACCATCCTCTCCTTCAGAGGGTGCTCCAACCTCCTCAAGATAGTTCTTTTAATTACCTGCATTATTTCCTGTTGTGCTTTGTTTTCATTTCCCTATTTAAGTTTACTCCTTCCTGCTTTCGGGGCTCAGCTTTGGTACACGGTAGCTTGATAGCCCACCTAGTACCAGGTCGCCCCACGTCCGTAGCCTGAGGGAACAGGCCTGTTAATGCTCCCCAACCCACTGAGCCCGGGGCTTGGAAGAGAGCCCCATATTTCCTGGATTCCTGTCATCTCGTCTGTGTTTCCTGTTTGTCTGCGCCTCCTGATGGATCTCCCGGCTATGGACATATGGACTGCTTCCTGACTTCCCTTTGGACTTCCTTGGATATCTTTGTCTACCAACCCAACCCAGCCTCGTGACAGCCAGAAACTCTTGTTTAATATGTGACAATGTTGTGTGGCTCTGCGAGAGCACGTTGTGTATCACCTCTTTTTATATTTGTAAAAACGTTCCAATTTACAGTACCAGTTAAAAGTTTGAGTACATCTGCTTGAAACCAGATTTTTCATGATAATCTGTGCTTTAAACTGTATAAACTTGTCTATAAACACTTAAAATGTAAGTACATAATATGTGTACTTATAATCTTAAGTGAACTGCATTGAAAATGTTACTTTTTCATTTTCAATAAAATGAACACTCAAAGCAAGCAGATTTCAATCTGAAGCCTAGGTTATTTAAAAGTCAGAAATGTGTATAACATAGTGTTAGAACACTAAAATAAGTTTAAAATTGTCTTTGTTAGATGTTCTCACAGTTAACTAGCATGTTACCTCATTTGCCTTTTGTCACCAATTATTGGTAAACAGGTGAGGGTGAACGATTACCATAAATATAGGGAGCATTGGTAAAAGTTTGTAATTCCTGAATGAATATGGCAAAATTTGCTCAGCAAGCAAGGAAAAAAGACAATAGGATACTTATAGGATACTATAATTACTTTAAGAAATGAAGGTCAATCTTTAAGACAAATTGCAAGAATTCTGCAAGTGTCAGTAACTGCTGTGGCAAAGACTATCAAACGATATGAACAAACTGGCACTCATGAGGACTGAAAAAGGTCAGGCAGCCCAAAGGTGACCTCAGGTTCAGAGAGTACGTTCATTAGAGTCATAACTGTGCGAAACCGGCGATTTACTGCCCCTGAAAATCAAGCTGAGCTCAATACAACTAGAAGTACAGATGTTTCAACTGTTCAGAGAAGGTTGCGTGAAGCTGGCCTTGAAGGTCCAGTTTCTGTGTTTTTTGGCCCAGGCAAGTCTCTTCCTCTTATTTTGCACTCTTTCTTTGAAACAATTCTTCCTTGTAGGCCAGCTGCACGCAACCTCCTCTGAACAGTTGATGTTGAAACATCTGTTTCAACATTAAGTGCTTACAAAATTAAACTCTTTTAAACATTTAATTAAAAAGTAAACAAAAACTTATAGCATACACAAAGACTCTAAGCTGATCATGAGGAAGAAAAATCACCAGTTGTTCGTGCATAAAAAGTGTTTTTTTAACTATCTAAACATATTTTTATAGCTTTTAAAGTCATGCAATGTCTAATTTAGGCAGGGACATGTTATTGTTTCTTATTTTTTATTTTCTTTAAAAATTTAAAGAATAAATTTCCCATCGTGCCATACTATATTATGTTACATAATACGTTTGAACATTTTTAAGAGACTGCTTCAACTGAACTTTTGATTATCAAAAAATGTAGCATAATGCGTTCTTGCATTATGAACTCACTTACACATAGGATCCGCTTATTTCATGCTATGGTTTCTCAAAATGCAACCATGTACTAGATATTGTTTAAATAAAAGCTGTGCAAATTTTCACAAATCGCGATCTTTAAAATACCCGTGGTTTGAAGGCATTCTATGTCATTTTTTGCAAAGTTACTGACATCTGAAACATTGTGTCCCATAAATAGGCATTTTAATAATAAACCGGGGGTTATGAAATTCCATATTATATTCTCTACTAAATGGATTATAAAAATTCCATGTTTTTTTCTGAAATAATGACAGCAAGTATTCATAGAGAAGGTTAAAACATTATAGCTTTTTACAAAGTATATAAACTTAATAAAGTCAGGACTAGCACGTCAAAACTTTTCTGAAATAACCACAGTAAGTAATTGAGTTAAAGACTTTGATGCATAAAATGTTAACCAAGAAAGTGGAATACTGTTGTGTACTTTTTATTTAAGTTACCACTGCCAGCCATATACAGTATGTATAATATATTTATATTCCTAAATTATGATGATATGAGGTTCAGAGATGCTATGCTCCTGTTATTTTTACGCTGAGCCACCAAAATTTCACTTTAATTGTTAAATTCCAAATTAACATTCCATATTAAGCAGATTTAAACATGCACAGTAGAGAGATTAAATGAAGCAATTTCACTAACAACTAATGCAAGTAGTGCCACCTCCCGATCATCTTTGTCCAGCGAATAATGTACCACTTCCATCTGTAGCTCAAAACCCGTGGTACAGGGTTGTACCGCACATTATGAATGGCTACATCTGTATGCACAGAATTCCTAACTTAAGAGAGAAAACCTTAGAAAACTTCTCAGAAGACATGATTATTCTCAGTAACATCAGGTCATTATTTTATTAAAATGAGGGGTTTCATTTTAACAAATTTACTTTATTCAAAATCACACAGTTTAACTGCTTCAGCTTAGCTGCACTCAAAAGTTTGGTGAATCATTTAATGTATTTTTGTATATTTTGAGTGTTGCTTTGTATCCTCTCTTCTCCCTCTTTGTATTGATGGTCAGGAAAATTGGATAATTGTACTTTCAAAAAGAAAAAGTGACTGGAAATTGCCTGATGTGATTCTTTGTATCAAGTCCAACCAATTTGATTTTCCCTAAAAACATTAGTTGTTTAAAGAAAAAGTTATTTTAAGTACATTTCACATGTTACTTCAGTGTTCCAATAACTGAAAGCTTTATTTAATTTTACTTTTTACATCTCCATTGAATTGTACCTAATGATAAAAAACGCAGTGTGATATTTTGTGAATTTTATGCTGTACCTCAGATCTACGATATCTAAAATGCAAAATACATAGAAGAAAATGTATTGCACACTGTAAAAATGCAAAATAATAATTATGCTTGAGGTGATACAATATCTTTGCTTTATGAAGAAAAGCAGCTGAAGCTTAATCACTTTATTAAAGGCACAAAACAGGGAAACTAAATCGAATTTCATACTAAAATAGTGCCTCAATATACTTTGAGTGCATTTAGACATATTCCACTGGGAGCAGACCTCCAGGTAAATCAGCAATCTTTGTCAACTGAGTTATATGAAAATTGGAATTAATTGAAAATGATAGAAAAAAGGAGGTTAGTTCCTATGAGAGCTTACCAGGCTTTGGTTACTGAAGCTACACAACCCACATCATAGAGCATGCCATAATAAGAAAGATCACATGGCACTATAGTGTTACAGGTTTGACTAATTTCAGATATTACTGTACACCCCCACCTCAAATTTTCTACTGAAAGACATTCATGCTAGAAACAAGCAACAATTCACTAACTCTTACTTGTTCAGATTTATAAAATAAACTGCAACATAACCTTTAGACAGGGGTTTTACTGTGCATCAAATAAAATAGATTTTCACGTTAGAATGCCTCATCTTCCTGCTATACAAGTCTCCTGAGCTGAGCACTATATTGCTTAGCATACCACAAAGAGTGCATGAAAAAAATATCTATTAACTTGTATCACCACGATTCAAAAAGGATTGAGGATTTGCCCTGAGGATTGTGCAAAATTTAAAATGCACTGGCATCAGTAGATTTCTTTATTTTAACAATAGTTTGAGGACTCTGTAAAAAAAGAAAAGCAGTTAAAATGTAAGAACAATCAGATACTACAACCTACAGATGCAGCCATTCAAAATGGGTGAGGTATTTCGCGGCATACCCCGGTGGGCGTGTCACAGTATCACGCAGTATCACGCGGTATCACGTGTGTCACGTGTGTCACGTGTGTCACGTGACTAACTATCCGGCGTCGCCTTGTAAAACCGCCAGGGGGAGCTTAACCTCTCATGTACAGCATTTGAGCCTTTAATTTGGAACTGTGTATTACAGCATGTTAATCATCAGTCATTAAAATGTTGGTATATATTATGAAAGCAAGATTGCTCAGTTGGACAGAAGTACACAACCTACCTTTATCAGAAATATTTATGCATCAAAGCCTTTACTGAAGATATTACTAATAGTATTAATAATGGATGACTTTGGACAAGCTGTATACTCAAAGTATAATTTCTTTAGCACATTTGTACAAGCACTTGGAATCTGTCCAAGCCATACTTTGTCAGGCATTTTGTTTTACTTCAACGGGGCATAAAAACTTCCTTGCTTTTAACAGGGCGTTTCATAATTTCTAGCTACGAAAATGATTTAAAATGCGACACCTATCATTCAACTAGAGCTTAAAATATCACAAGGAAAAATACACACCGGTATTCCATTTCTCCCTAAACATTGTAAGCTTCGAAGTCTTTAACTAACGTGAAACCGGAGTCAACAAGCATACTTTTAGAATTTGATTAAAAGGGAATATAATATGGAATCGCATATCTCAATAATTTAATAACGGTATGATTATATCCGTGTACTGCGGCAGAGCTATGTAGGGCTGTTTCGCCTGCCTGATCATGTGAGCTCTCTTGTAGCCTACTGGTCTAGGTGCGTGACCACCAGCTGGTAGGTTGGGTGTTCGAATCCAGCTGGTACTGGACTTTTCATTTTTATTTATTTATTTTTTAATCGCGTAACATTAACATATTACCGTATGCAAACTGTACTGTATACAGTATGTATATGTATATTTAATGTCTTAACTGTGCCCGTTTAATTGAATTTAAAAAAAATATTTAACACGAACATTAAGCTGCTTACATCTTCCGCCTGAGAACAGTCACCCGTTGCTACCCAACGCAGAATGGTGATTGGCTGACACCATCTGACACCCCTCTGATTGGAGAAAAAAGACGTGCTGGTGTGCTATACCAGGAAGAGGATTTCTTTCCATTCAAAACGTGTATTTTAAAAGTTTAAGAAGTAAAAACCTTACAGCGTACACAGATTTCTAAACTGATCAGGATCGTTATCTTTGTCTTATGCATAATAATGTTCACCGCTCTGTCCAGCAAATTAATAATAAACTTTATTTTATATAGCGTTTTAAACGAATAAGAAATTAGATTGCTCATAAACCTAATCACTTGCTTTTTCTTTTTATTTAGGCTCAGATTTCAACTATAGATCGTATTATTAATAACCATAATAACAACCAACCAACAAAAACAACCATATAAACATAATGGTGGTGCTGGACCTTCCAGTTTTATTTATTTATTTTTTAATCACGTAACATAAACATATTACCGTATGCAAACTGTACTGTATACAATATGTATATGTATATTTAATGTCTTAACTGTGCCCGTTTAAGTATTGAATATTCATATCTAATTTTACCACTGAAGGGAAATCTTAACATAAACATACAGTATATGGCTGGTCTCGGTACTTTAAAGAAAAAAATACGCACCAGTATTCCATTTCTCCCTAAACATTGTAAGCTTCGAATGAAACCACTAAATAAAGACATAAATATAGAAATCTTAAGATTTGTTTTATTTAATGTTGGTAGCAGGATGAACTGTCAGAGTGTATATTTTGTCGCAAAGTTGCTACAAGATGTTAACAGTGAAAAAGGTATTTAGAAATGAGTTATTTCAAGATGAAAAAGAAAACATACACGAAACATGGTTTCATTACGACCAGAATCGTTCTTGAGATATTTTTAACTTGATTTACAGTATTTGAGAGGTATGTCTTAACACCGATACTACAGTGCTTAAGTACTGCTCACGTATATGTTTCTAGGTTTATATTATGCATTTCATACGGTCAAATTACTTTTGAGCAACTAATAAGAAGCGCGAAACGGTATGCGTTTTACTTTCGTTTTGTGCTGGGACCCGTGGATTGATTAGAGATATCAAGTACATACAAGTCATTTTTTAAATGTTGTAGTTCGTCTTGAAAAAATGTTACGAGTACATCATCTATCAACAATTACACAGGTTCTGTTTCCATATTGTGGATTTTGGTTAGGTACAGTATTATCAAATCCACTGGCGCTGTGTGTTACTTTACTGAGTCCCAATCTGTGATTGAAACCTGTAAAACCGGTTTAATTCGTCACAGCCAGCACTCTTCAGGTGTGAGGGTCATCTGCTCAGAATGAAACGCTAAAATGTTTGTGTATATTCTAATGGTAGTGGGGGCAGGGTGTGTGGGAACAGGTTTGTTCTTCACACCTGAAACATTTTCTCTGAAAGGATTTTCTTCGAAGTTTAACCGATCTTGTTACAGCATGTTACAGTTTACTATTATTAACCATATTAATTTTAAGTGCTTAATGTAAAATCTTGTAAAAATATATTTTCATTGTTCAAATATACATTAATATACATTAAGTCTGACTATCATATAATAAGTTAAATACAAAACTAAAGAAAAAATAGGGTTAAATATAATTCAAAATATTTTGCTAACAATGTTAACTGTTTATGAATAATAAAATGTATTAACTAAGGAGTAGGATGGCACAGTTGTTAGTATGTTTTTTGTTTTGTTTCTTTTTCATAAATACAACAGTAGTACCTGATGTCTCAGTGGCTTTCAAAATTAAATTATGCATGCAAACCTGTGAACTAGAAAGATAACTAAGATTTTAATACTAATTAAATGACCGCGGGCACTTCCCACCCCCCCCCCTACATTCTCAGAGTAGAACAGACTAACCTTCTAATGAAAGACGGTCCACCCCCCACGGACAGGAAAAGTGCCCACAGGCACTTAAACTTAATATGGTCAGTAACGGTAAACAGTAACATGGTAAGAAGGAGCACGTACAAACGTTTTCGAAATAACCACATGTAAGACTCTGATCCTAAAAATGTTTAGGGAGAAAGTGGAATACTGGTGTGCTTCCAGAAGAATCAGTATGGCTCAGAGATTAAATAAAACTTCACAGACATTAACGAAGAGCATAACGCGTGTACTGTATACACTGCAAGTACAACCCAACTCTCTGCAGGAGTGCTGGCTGTGACGAATTGAACCGGTTTCACGGGTATTTTCAAAGTAGGAGGCGAGATTTCCAGCGAAAGACACCCCCCCCTCAAAAACCCAGTAAATACAGTACTTACTAGTTAAAGGCTAGGCTCTCGACTACGGCGAAAGGAACCCTTCTTTCATTAGAAGACAATGAACATATTTTAGCCCTGAATGAATTAATAGCAAACATGGTTTACATAAAAGACATTTTTCCAAGAAAGTTTAGCCTTTGTCACTAATGAAACCACTAAATAAAGACATAAATAGAAAAATCTTAAGATTTTTAAAATACATGACTTTGCTAAAATTTATTTGAAAATAAAAACAATTACAACCGCCAGGGGAGAGAGAGAACAGGGGAGGGATGTTGGTTTTGCATAAGGGGCGGGGCTATGGAAAGTAGGTATGTTTGGGAATGTGTAGTTACATGTTCTGGCTGTTTGTGAATTATCGTTGTTGAGTATGGAGTGTTGAGGTATTGATTTTGTGTAATGCTTTATGTTGAAAATTGAGGTGGATTTTGTTTATGATAAACAGGATAAACTGGGATGGGAGGAAGGTTTGGTTTTGCATAAGGGGCGGGATTATGATAATTGGATGACTTTGCAAGTGTAAAATGGTTTGATTATTTGATTTTGTATTGTGGTTGTTATCTATGTTTTTGGTTGGTATTATGTTTATATGGTTGTTTTTGTTGGTTGGTTGTTATTATGGTTATTAATAATACGATCTATAGTTGAAATCTGAGCCTAAATAAAAAGAAAAAGCAAGTGATTAGGTTTATGAGCAATCTAATTACTTATTCGTTTAAAAAGCTATATAAAATAAAGTTTATTATTAATTTGCTGGACAGAGCGGTGAACATTATTATGCATGAGACAAAGATAACGATCCTGATCAGTTTAGAAATCTGTGTACGCTGTAAGGTTTTTACTTCTTAAACTTTTAAAATACACGTTTTGAATGGAAAGAATCCTCTTCCTGGTATAGCACACCAGCACGTCTTTTTTCTCCAATCAGAGGGGTGTCAGATGGTGTCAGCCAATCACCATTCTGCGTTGGGTAGCAACGGGTGACTGTTCTCAGGCGGAAGATGTAAGCAGCTTAATGTTCGTGTTAAATATTTTTTTTAAATTCAATTAAACGGGCACAGTTAAGACATTAAATATACATATACATACTGTATACAGTACAGTTTGCATACGGTAATATGTTTATGTTACGCGATTAAAAAATAAATAAATAAAAATGAAAAGTCCAGTACCAGCTGGATTCGAACACCCAACCTACCAGCTGGTGGTCACGCACCTAGACCAGTAGGCTACAAGAGAGCTCACATGATCATGCAGGCGAAACAGCCCTACATAGCTCTGCCGCAGTACACGGATATAATCATACCGTTATTAAATTATTGAGATACGCGATTCCATATTATATTCCCTTTTAATCAAATTCTAAAAGTATGCTTGTTGACTCCGGTATCACGTTAGTTAAAGACTTCGAAGCTTACAATGTTTAGGGAGAAATAGAATACTGGTGCGTATTTTTTTTTTTAAAGTACCAAGACCAGCCATATACTGTATGTTTACGTTCCAAAATTAATATCGTTTATGGCCTTCACACGCGTTACAGTATGCTCCTATTCTTTTTATGCTCAGCTACTAAGATTTCCCTTCAGTGGTAAAATTCAATATCTACAACGGGCACAGTAAAGACGTTTACAGTACAGTAAGTCTTTCTACGACAGACCAACGGACCACGAGTGCCCCTGTCGGTCAACCAATCACGCAGCGCGGTATCGCGTGTCATCTTACCTGCGGTATCTGTACTGCGGTGTCTTTACCGCGCACTTTGAATGGCTGCATCTGTATGTTAATTTGAGTACAATCTGTAATCGGATCCTGTGTAGGTTTTACCGTAAGGTGTGCTATTTACTTTGGTGATTTCCTATTTGATATGCATATGCACTTTTCAAGTATATAGTATTACTAATACAGTATACTGTATACCTAAAACCAGACAGGTATTCCAACATATATATATATAGGAACTAGTTATAGGTTTATTCCATGCTGAAAAAAAGAAGAAAGAGAACAAAACGTTTCGGCCGTGGAGCCTTCTTCAGGTGTCCCACCTGAAGAAGGCTCCACGGCCGAAACGTTGTGTTCTCTTTCTTCTTTTTTTCAGCATGGAATAAACCTATAACTTGTTCCTTTGCAGCCTACGTATGCTGACGCAGCTACCCACCTGAACTATTATATATATATATATTATTTAGTTTTAATAAAAATGATGTTTCCTAAAAGATTTTGAAATTACACAATTCATTAACCAAACTTATTTACATTTAAGAAACAATGTTGAAACAGTAAGATTTGGATCTTTTTGGAGATTCCTTCTATTTAGTTAAATTATTGAAATATAAACATTTAGTAAGGTCTGCATAAAAGTAAGAAATGTGAAAATTGTTAAACTAACTTTGAAGTTTTCCTAATTGTTTACTTAAGTGAAAGAGACTAAATGATAATTCAGCAAAATCTCATTCCAGTTTGGAGAATGGTAGGTACCAAAATTGAAGAAAATATTGCAATCACAAAATGATTAGAAAGATATAATCTTAGCTAAAAAACACCTACAGATGTAGCCATCTTGGATGTGTGTCAAAACTTATGGTACACTTTTGGTACGTTAGATGTTATTGAAACGGTATCTTAATTTGTAAATCTTAACAGTAATCTATATTACTATTTCTGTAAATCCACTAATAATATATTATTAATTATTAACATGGAAACACGTAACTGAAGGTCAATTTTGATAGCTAATAATAAAAATAACCAAAATATAATACAGTTTCTGAAAGTTTTCAACAATGTTTAGAAAATATGTTAGTGGTAGCTAAAAATACTAAAAAAAGGTTACAAAACACTATTCGTCCCTTTTCCTAAATATTTTCTGCATCAAATTCTTTAACTTAATGACTTGCTGTGGTCTTTTGGGAAGGTTTTCATGTATTTGTTTTAACTACATTTCCCATGAACATGTGTAAGATTCAAATTTAAAAGAATAAACAACATATACTTTAAAAACCATATGTTATATAAGTAGTTATAAACCATCAACACTGGCTGGAAACTGCAGAATCCAAGGAAACAGAACTGTGGATTTCTGGGAGTTGTAGTTTTTGTGGACAGTTTCCCACTCAGCCTTTTTTTATGGTCTTTCTCTCATGTTATTTTGGAATGATCTGTTCCTTCTCTCATCGATTAACTTCTTAATTAGCATAGCATTCAATTATATTATTAATTAAATTAGATTCAATTCAATTCAATTATAGTTATTAATTAATTGATTTTAATTAACTTGAAATAAATATATTACTTTTGTCAACTGTTACTCTCACCTCGACTGTGTTACCATCAGGCCAATTAAGGTACTCATAAATGTATTTGGCTAAATTAAATAGTACTTCTAAAATACACCTACTTTGGTTTGTATTACACAAAAAGAGGAATATTTTTAATTTGCTCAGATTTATGAAAATTTTAATTTTAAATGTTATTTGTAAGAAAAGTACCACCAGAAATCCATTAAATTGCATGAGAGGTGACTTTGTCATGTAAACTGACCTATTGCTACTTTTTTGTCAATGGAAAACTGGTCAGTGAGCTGCAGCTACCATCTCCGCAAGGGAAATTAAGAGGGAATCGCTGCAATTTTGTGAACTATAATAATATGTGATGATTATTTCCCCCTGTAAGTTGTGTTATTGTTTTTCTTTAATCACTTTATTGGCCATATACAATTTCTTGTATTACGAATTTTTCTTTTCACATACCCCAACTTGCTCAGACAGGGACACACAGACAGGGAGAGAAGACAGACAGGGAGAAACACACAGACAGGGAGAGAAGCTTGGGGTCAGAGCGCAGGTCAGCCATTTATATGGTATCTCTGGAGCAGGTGGGGTTAAGGCCCTTGCTCAGGGACCCAACGGAGTAGGATTCCTCTGCTGGCCACGGAATATAAACCGGCAACTTTCCAGCCACAGGTGCAGATCCTTAGCCACAGAGCCACCAACCTGCCCCTAAACCACCGCTGTTTTAAGCAAGCAGCTTGCTTTAAGCAAGCAGCAGAAATGCAGAACAGAAATGTATAAAAATAGACCCGTTTAAGAAAATACTAAAGTCTGTTCAGTTAATGTCTGCATTCTGTTTTTCTGGGTTTTAACCAGTGTTGAAAAGATTCAATGAGCACCCACCAGAGTTTCTCTTTAAGGTAACCACACTTGCATCGCAACACCTCGATATTTACAAACAAAATGTGTTTTTTATTTACAATATACTGTTTTTCATGTGTTTCTCAATAATTTGTTCATAATGATTTATTTTTGAAAAACTCCTGGTTTGTTTGGTTTCACTTCCTCTGAAAGCAATAATAACATCAGCCATTTTGATTATATATCATTGCTGTTTATATTATGTATAATGTTTCTTTGAAGTGTAAAGGAAAATGAAGCTTACTATCAAATTAACCCATTACTAGGCAACACCTATAAGTTTTTAATTTGTCTCATTGCACTAAAAACATAAAGTAAGAAACTACATTTCTTACTGTCCCATACAGTATACTACAGTAAGTCATCCAATCAGAGTGACACATTGGCAGAGGAAGAATTCTTGCCTGCCATGCGGTAGGCCCGGATTTAATTCCTGGCCAATGTACGAGCTGTACTTTCTTTATTACATTTCCCTTTGGGAATTATAAAGGTTTTCTTTCTAATAATACAAATCCTCTTTCTTATAATTAAATAAATTTAATAATGTGTAAACTATTATTGACATTTTTATTAATTTTAAATCTCATAGTATGTTAAATATGAAATTATTATTAATAAATATAATAATAACTAAATTGTAAATAAATTGAATCACCATTTGAATCCAAATGATAATTGGTTTGAATAATTGAATACGATTTGCCAGTTTAATTTAATTTAAGATATTTTGATTCATAGTCATGTGTAATAAATAAAACATACAGGTAGAGTAAAAAGCATGTTTAAACTTGTTACAGTGAAAATAAGTATTTTTTACAAGAACAAACCTGATTGTAGATCAAGCAAAAATGAGAATCCTGCCATAGGGGGAGTAAAGAAAACCACCTTTACCAGACACAAGACCATAAGATCAACAATATATAGGTTGAGAGAATAATGGAATTTAAAGATGACCTTAAACAGAAACCAATTAACAGTGCAGTGCAGACTTGCATCAGCTACAGTGCAACTTATATGTGACGTATGTGACAATCATTCAAGTCACCACTCAAAACCTTAATTTTAGTCTGGCCTTTTTCTTGTCTTTTATGCATAGGATTGCATTTAAATTATACTATTTTTTAAAACCGCTATGTATAACATTTTTATAATTAAAAACGTAAAGATTGCTAGATTTATATTTTTCTGTAATATCTCTTTTTCATATTAGTTTTTATAATCATTTGGCCTTACCTGTTGAAGCGCTTTGTCTTGGAGTACCTATTTCAGTGTTACTTTTCTGATGTAACATGGGAGTCTCTTCTAACAGTAGGGGGTATTGGAGTAGACCTTTTACAGTCTTTGATGTGTGAAGAAACACAAATCGAAAGCTCTTTATGCTATGAAGCCAGCCATATGGCTTTGGAGCAGTTGCACCATGTCTATTGTCTTTAAAATGCTACTTTAAGATTTAATGTTAAATTAAACTAATTGTCAGTTAAACAACCCAGAGATTGTGGTGCATTTTGTTTGGTTTTAGGGAGCAGCCAGGGGCAAGGCCATTTTTTTCCTGAAGTTTAGAAATTACACAGTGTTTCACGCACATAATAGCCTTTCAGTCATGCTGTATTGCCCTTTCTCTAGGAAAAATGGAAAAAATGGAAAAAACAGAAACTCATGGAAAAGGACATTTCCCTGACTTAAAAAACTTAAAAACCACATGCTGTGTACATACTATCCTATTCCTTTTAATTGGACCCTTTGAAGGCTTTAAAAGTATTTGAGAAATTTAAAATCAATAAATGCCACTCACAAAATCCCAAAGTGGTGTAAATATTTGTATCCTTCTATCAGCTACGACTTATAGTACACAACCAACAAAGTCATTCAAATCCTTATTCAAAACTAACTTTAACTCTGGTCTCTTTTCTGTTTTTTATTGTCGTTATTGGATTTAAATACAATATGTTTTTAAAATCACTATCACTATCACTATCACTATCTAATTTAATAATAATCTAAAATAAAACTGTTTTCACCATAGTATGTATAGAAATTATTATTATAAATATAAAACATTATTTCTATTAAACAGGAGAGTGTCAAACCAGTGACAGTATTAATGTTATACAGTACTGTGACACAGAGCACTGTATCTAATTTGGAGCTGTGGTAGCAATGAGGTAACAACATCCTGCCTCAACAATATAATGAATTATTTAATGAAATTGTTGCTAGTAGAGTATGCATACAGTATGATTATCACAGGAAAGCACTAACAGGTTAATGAGCATTTAATACAGTACTGATCAGTCTGACAACAACACACAGCTGTAGTATCTTAAGGATTCACTGCGTCACCTGGCAGTTTTACATTTATCATGAGTGGTGCCTACTGCGATATACTGATTGACACCTCGCACATTCTAGATGGTTGTATCTGTACAGTGATTGACATCAAATTCTCAGTAATGCAATAGTGGTCCTCAGAAAATATTTTGAATTATTATTACCATAGATTATACATATAGAATAAAAAATAATTACCCATGGCAAAGAAGGGGATTCCAAGCAGTGTGGAATTGTACTTCCCATCCGATATGAAAAATATCCCTGCTGCAGTAACATTGGCGATGCAGATAGTGAGAACTCCCAGTAGCCCAAGAAAGGGCTTTCCTCGCAGACAGTCCCTCATAGAGCTAGAGATGGTGGCAGCCAGGAGAACCAACACCAAACTGACTAACACCTGACTCTTGGCCAACATGCCTGTCTTGTGAAAATCTCTCCAGAGACTGAAAGAGGTAAGGGATTGGATATAAAGATCTTCACTGACAAGAGACAGCCTGTGTGTAAGTTTACAAAATTCACTTTCCCACTTCTCAGCGATGACATCCTGGGATGCAGAGCCATAGTTGTGGAGGTAGTATGTTATTTGAACAGCTCTGGCAAACTTCACCTGGTGATCTCTGCTGTTTGGAACAAGTGTCACCCCTCCCAGCTGGTGACCGATGAAAGAGATCCTTCCATCCTAAAAAACAAAGGGACAACTTTTTTTCAGATGGGGCTCTGACCATAATATGTTGAAGAACACAATGTGCTGTGAAGTCAATATGCATTATATTACTTTTGTTTCCTTTGAATCACACAAAAAAACAAATAGACTATAATAATGTCTCAGAATGTGAATCATATGTAAATCCATTCATCCATTTCCTAACTGACTAATCCAAATCAGTGTCACGGGGAAGCTGAAACCTTTCGGCAAGCAACAAGCACAAGGCAGGATATACTCTGGACAGGATGCCAGTCCATCGCAGGGCAAACACAGACACAAAGAACCATACACCAGGAAAATTTTCCCAAAACACAATTAACCTACCAGTCTTTAGACTGTGGGAAGAAACCGGAGCACACACAAACAAAGGGACTACAGATGCAGCCATTCAAAACGAGCAGGCGATACCGCATTATTTTGCGGTGCGCTTTATGCAGTCTACCGCGAGTTACAGTAAATTCTCGTATAGTACCTCAAGTAAAATAATAGTATCCGGAATTTCCGCAAGGTGGAGCTAATAAAGCTCAACCTCTCATGTTTGAGCTGTCGCCATCAAAGTCTTTAACGAAGATATTACTAATAGTATTAATAATGAATGACCTTGGACATACTGTAAACTCAAAGTATTGCCCTGGTCCACATTCTTTTTTTCATTGACCGTCTTTGTAAAAGTAACACCACAGCATTTCGCAATCACGCATTTGTTTCCAATCATGCAAAGTACAGTAATTTTTGAGAATCTCCGATTCACCATGCCTTTCACATGCTCGTAAAAGAGATTGATTTAGGAACATAAACATATTACTGTATGCAAACTGTACTGTATACAGTATTTATATGTATATTTAATGTCTTTACTGTTCCCGTTTAAGTATTGAATATTTATATGGAATTTTACCACTGAAGGGAAATCTTAGTAGCTGGGCATAAAAAGAATAGGACCATACTGTAACGGGTGTGAAGGCCATAAACTATATTAATTTTGGAACATAAACATACAGTATATGGCTGGTCTCAGTACTTTAAAGAAAACATACACACCAGTATTCCATTTCTCCCTAAACATTTTAAGCATCGAAGTCTTTAACTAACGTGATACTGGAGTCAACAAGCATACTTTTAGAATTTGATTAAAAGGGAATACAATATGGAATCGCGTATCTAAAGAAATTAATAATGATATAATTATATTCATGTACCGCAACACAAGAATTGTACACGCTGTACGATGTATGTTGATAATTTTTGTAGGGCTCTTTCAACATGTGACCTTGCCGGTGGCGCTGTGGGTTAGGTTCCTGACTCCCATATCACACATTGGGTGTTTGAATCCAGCTGGAGCCATGACTTTTTTTTAACAAACATTTCTTTGACAAAATAAAACGTTTCCATGGGTCAGAGATTAAATAAATATTCACTCGCACCAAACAAATTTATATTTCTAAATATCACAACGTGATTGAATTAAAGTCATTTTAATAACAGTGAATAGTCACCTATGCGTTACAATATAAACATTTGTATTGATTTAAATCGCATTTAAATCGCCTTTATTTAAAACCCATAAATAAAGCTGATACTATTTAGACTTTTAATTATTTAAAACTGTATTACAGCAGCACAATGCACAATGCAACGTAAATCGCTATCTTTGTCTTCTGCGTAATAATGTTCACCTCTCTGTCCAGCAAATTAACAATAGTAATAATAATGAACTTTATTGTATATGGCGCCTTTAAAGGTGGCTCCTCAAAGCGCTTTACAGGATAAAAACAATAACAACAATCCTGTTAGGCCGGGCAAACAATTTTTTTTTTAAGAAATACAAAATGAGATATAATGATGTGTTCCAGCTTAGACATTAACGAAGAGCATAACACGGGGGCGGCGTAGAGGTCGGCTCTGGTTTTCCCATCTATACCGATGCACTGCAAGTACAACCCCCCTTTCTGCGGGAGTGCTGGCTGTGACGAATTAAACCGGTTTCACAGGTATTTTCAAAGTAGAAAATTTGCTGGACAGAGAGGTGAACATTATTACGCAGAAGACAAAGATAGTGATTTACGTTGCATTGTGCATTGTGCTGCTGTAATACAGTTTTAAATAATTAAAAGTCTAAACAGTATCAGCTTTATTTATGGGTTTTAAATAAAGGCGATTTAAATGTGATTTAAATCAATATAAATGTTTATATTGTAATGCATAGGTGACTATTCATTGTTATTAAAATGACTTAAATTCGATCATGTTGTGATATTTAGAAATATAAATTTGTTTGGTGCGAGTGAAGTTTTATTTAATCTCTGATCCAGGGAAACGTTTTATTTTTTCAAAGAAATGTTTGTTAAAAAAAAAGTCACGGCTCCAGCAGGATTCGAACACCCAACATGTGATGGGGGAGTCAGGAACCTAGCCCACAGCACCACCGGCAAGGTCACATGAGGAGTGTTGAAAAAGCCCTGCAAACATTATCAACAGACATCGTACAGTGTGTACAATTTTTGTGTTGCGGTACATGAATATAATTATATAGTTATTAATTTCTTTAGATACGCGATTCCATATTGTATTCCCTTTTAATCAAATTCTAAAAGTATGCTTGTTGACTCCGGTATCACGTTAGTTAAAGACTTCGATGCTTAAAATGTTTAGGGAGAAATGGAATACTGGTGTGTATGTTTTCTTTAAAGTACCGAGACCAGCCATATACTGTATGTTTATGTTCCAAAATTAATATTGTTTATGGCCTTTACACACATTACAGTATGCTCCTATTCTTTTTATGCTCAGCTATTAAGATTTCCCTTCAGTGGTAAAATTCCATATAAATATTCAATACTAAAACGGGCACAGTAAAAACATTTAAATCTTTCTACGACCGACCAACGAGTGCCCCTGTCGGTCAACCAATCATGTACCACGGTATTTTGCGTCATCGCTCGTCACGATGCGCGAGGCCGTAGCCAATTACCTCCGGTACGTGTCTGTGCCACGCACTTTGAATGCCTGCATCTGTACATACAAACTCCATGCAAAAAACTCCCCATGTCCAGAATTGAATCCAGTGCCCCAGTTGTGCGAGCCAGCTATGCTAACCACTGCACCACCATGCTGCCCTTGTATGGAAAGCATAAAAGACAAATCACACCCTGCATTCTGTATATTCCATGTTTTATAAAAAAAATACCTTACTATTTGTTCATTCATTTTCATTTAAAATTTTCTATTTCATCCTGTGATTTTCTAACACTTCACCCAACTCCCATACAAGCAGTGTGGAGATTAAAAATAGATAAGACCTTTCTGTATCAGTACTGTACATATTCAGTTTCTGTTTTCATCCAATGAACACAATAATATCACTCCTTGAGTTACAGGATTGAACCCAGGAAAGGAGAGATCATTTTGAGTGCTATGTGCCTTGTCCCACTGGGCAGCTTGTTAGAATTTTCCTCCATGATGCAACATCAGCAACCTGGTAATAGTTACAGTACCACTTTATCAAGTCAATAAAACTAATACAATTATTGAAAATGGAAATACCACTCCAGCTTCTATGTACTAATACATTTATATCACATACTGTACATACTGTATACTGGAATTACAAGAGCTTTTATTATATAACGTAAAGCAGAAAATTATTCTTAAATACAAAGAACTGTACACTTTAAGTGAACTGTATAGTTTTAAGAACTGCATCCAGAAGATTTTCAATTACATCAATGTATTGTATATGTACTGTATATAATGCAACAAATAGACAAAATCTGTCAAGAAAATAATAATTACTAGCGATGAAACAAATTGCTTTGTGGGGAACTCTGTGGACCAAATGAGTTGAAACAAGGATACAAGAAGCAATGTAGTGTCTCCTCAGCATCAATGAATGTAATCCAGTAACACAAACTGAGGTAATGATAATAGTATTTTCTAAAGGAAAGAAATCCTGTATTAATGTTACAGATGATGATATTATAACTGTTATTTTCCAGACAGGGTTTGTTTGTTGCTGTATACCTTTATTCATGAAATAGTAATTAATTTCACTTTACGTATGCACATAGTGTTCGTACAGAAAGAAACCAGTGACACTTCGCTTAATAATATAATTGCTGGCATCCTGTAACTTATCCATTTCATATAAATTATTTAAACAAACTTCATCCCAGTCAACTGTTATCCTACTTTTCAGCCAATAGAGAAATTATAATTTCACAATTGTAGGTAAAACGATCAATACTATTAGTGTTAAAACACAATTCACAGTAATTTGCTGTGTCACAAAACATACTTTAAACAAAATCAAAGAAATAATGTCAAGGGTGATAAAACGGCCGAATGTATTAATTTGGAAGGTTTAAATGACAATTTGGAAATCAAACACCGCATATTCAGTACCGCATTCGTTTCTCACTGTGCTTTCACCATGAAGGTAGACATCATGAAACCGTAGCAGATCTTTGTAAAACAAGTCGGTTCATGGGACCGACTCCACTAGCCAGAAATGAAACACTTTCTTGTTGTCAGGACACGTAGTTTTGCCAATTTAAACAAACGCATTCAGCAAGAGAATGCTTTATCAATTCAAATTGTCCAGGTTACGGTTTTCAAAAACTCCCTCAAATAAAGTTAAATTCGAGGTTTTCTTTCAGGCTGAAGTATACATGCAAATCAGAACGTGGGACGTTTATTATTATTATTATTATTATTATTATTATTATTATTATTATTATTATTATTATTATTATTATTATTATTATTATTATTGTCAGTTCAACTACTTGATAGTCGAGCTTCTGGCTCATATAACCCGCATTTAACAAACCTCAAAGCACAGTTTGCAAGAAAACATTTTTTCTTAATAGGAAATTCGCTGACAAAATAAATCAGTCTTACCTTTAATGTTGTATTTGGGTAACTCACTTGCACCTTGGAAGGTGTGCTGTTTGAAAAGGCAGCTTGACGAATGTCTCTGAAAATTGTAATTATATCATCCAAAAGGCATTTCTTATCCCTGTGGCTCATGACACAGAGATGCGCAAAAGTGTAATTGAAACCTTTGTAATTAACCCGCAAATCCAGCACCGCTTTGTGGACCTGCAGGACTTGATCAGCCAGCTCCAAAATGTTTCCCCCGGATTTCGAGAGCAGGATCAGCCTGCCATATCTGCCGGGAGTGTGCAGGTCTGAATACAGCTTGTTTTTGGACTGGTCAATGGGGAAAAGACTGTTCGCTAGACTCCGTTCTATTTTAGCCAGACTGTGGGTTGGGGCAACCAATATCTCTAGATCTCTTTCGGGCTTAAATCTGCTCAGAACGGTGGATCCGAAGATGATGGTTAAAACAGCGGGAACAGTAAGGAAAAAAACCGGATGCCTGCTAACAAATAAGCCGAGCCAGTAGAAAGAAGATTTGAGCCCTCTGTGTATCACTTGCCGCAGCATCCTCCTCCAGATCCAGCTATCAGATGCCCCGTTTCTTCCTATGAAGCACATGTGACATGTGGCTCCTTTGCCCCGCTCTGTCAATCCGTTTCAGAATACACTACTCCTGTAAAACACTGCAGCAATTTGCAAAAAGACAGTCAGATATTGATCACTCGTGGCTTTTTCCTTTCCTCTCAAGCCATCCCTCCCCCTTTTTTAACCATTGATCTGTGATATACGGGAGTATTTGTATTGTTCTGCAGCAATAGTAGAAAGGCTCGGCAGCCTCATGTGCATGTGTGCCTAGTTCTTCTAAGTACACTATTGGTGCTGCCTGATTTAACTGTAACCATGTGCTGTATTGTAAGGAGAAAAATGCTGATGGACTATATTTAGAGCTCTCGGGCTTAAGAGAGTCATTGGATCAAAGACGAAAAATAAAATTATGAATGTAAAATAGACAAATGCCACTGTGGATCTCGTTATAAATTGCATTCATGAGTACAGTAAATGTTCCGTGTCATTATATTATCTTCTTTTTACAGTATAACTACACTTTAATGTGTTCAGGCTCAACATTATCAGTATTGATATGAATGCAATGTAATGTATATATATATAAGTTGCCGGCCAAAAGCATAGTCAAAAACATCTATTTGCAATCATGAGATTAATATAAATCTTAAATGTAAGATAATATACATTTAATCATATTAGAACAATATAATATTTTTGTTGATTTGAAATGACCAAGTGCCTATGAAACACCTTACTTTTATGTAGATTTTAGAATGTATATCTGCAAATGTTTGCAAATCAAATCAATTTGAGGCAATAACTACAGTATATGGCTTCTGCAACTCTGAGCTCTCCACAAATTCTTTGTGCAATCATTTGAGATGCTTTGACCTTGAGAGGTCTTGTCTGTTCATGATGTGTTTTGACTTGGTTTTCTTCAGCATGTAATACTGTACGTATTCTCAAATGGATTTAAATCTGGAGATTGAGTCTAAGATTTTCCACTTTTATTCTCCTAATGAACCCCTTGATTGCATAGGGCATATGTTTTGAGTCACTGTGGTAACATGCCACCTAATTATGAAGTATTAATACTTCTATTATACTGGGTATGGAAGCATTTTCTTCTATAAGAGGTAAAAATAACTTCTATAAGAAGTTTGTGTTGAGAGACTATGGTAGACAAAAACAAACTTAGTTCTTGGGTGAGCGACAATCTGAGGCAATTGGGAATGAACTGCCATCCTTGAAAGAGTTGGAAGAAGATAATTGGCCAGGTGACATTTAAATATCAGAAAGCTAAGGCCTCCAAAATCCTGTTTTATATACTAGTATGATCAAACGTATGCATGGAATGACCCAGAAATTAATACAGTACCTATTATTAATATTAAAATTATAACTATTTTCACCAGTGAAAATAGAATCTAATGCCAGCCTGTGTTAGAATGAGCTTCAGACTTAAGTGAATGAGCTGGAATTTAGATCTTATCTCTAAAGGTCTACTTGAGGGCGCCAAATGGGAAAAAGTGGCTTGGTCCATCCGAAAGATGTTCCCTCAGTGGATCCCTTCCACTCCTACCTCTCCAGATCTATGGAAGATCTGTGGTCAGGTCTTATTTCTGTTCATACTCAGCTTCCGATTGCAGTTATGACAGTAGCATTTATATGCCTTGTACTACCAAGGTGCATACTTATACAGGACTGGAATGCTCCCGTGCTCTGTTACACATACCTTCCTTCTGTCACGGTCGTCATCCCTTCCTCCAGAGGGCGCTCTAATCCTCTCTATATAGTCATTTTAATTATTACTTCCTGGTGTGTCTAGTCAAGTCCCTTATTTAAGTTTTCTTCCCCCAGCCTTCGGGGCTCAGCTTTGGAAAATGGTTGCCTTATGGCCTACCTACCATCAGGCTTCACGGGGAAGTCTGAGGGCATAGGCCAGTAGTAGTCACCCTGACCTTCTGAGCCCGGGGCCTGGGATGAAGCCCCGTATTCCTGGTTCTTGTTTTACGTGTGTCTGTTCCTGTTTTGTCTCCGGATGGATTTCTCGATAATGGACATATGGACCATTTCCTGATTCTTCTGTGGACCTCCCTGGATTTGAATGCAATACCTACCCTTCACTTCTGCACAGACTTCCCTATCGTCACTGTGAGCATCATTAAACCTTTACCTCCGTTCCCTATTCCTTTACGGATTTGCCGCCTCGCATAGGGTCTCAAAAAACTCTTCTATGGGAGCCTCACCCGGAAACCAGTACACCTTCAGTCTTTTATATTAATTTTGATAGTTATGAGGTAATGTCTTACCCTGGAATATGCATGGCTTTAATTCCCCTAACAAGTGTCCTAGTTACCCTGATGTTTTGCACAAACAAATAGATGTTGCTATGATACAGGAATCACATTTAAGACATAATGATATTTCTAGACTTGCTAATAACTATTACTACCAGGCTGTTTCCTCCTCCACGTACAATAAAATGATACAGGCGGTCATAGAAAGGGGTTCCTTGAACAGGGTTGTTAACATTGCGGTAATTTCCTCGCTTAAATAGAAAAAGACCCCTCCCTATGTGCCTGGTATTGCCTCTATCTTTCTTAGATGTTGACTTGAAGCTGTACTCTAAGGTATAGGTAGGTAAGATCAATACTTTAAAGATTTAATTAACACATCGTGACTAGGCAGGATTTGTCAGGAAAAGTTCAGCTGCAGATACGTTAGTCACCTTCTTTATATCATCCATGCTACTAACAATGACAAATTCTTCTGTTGTGTCACTAAATACGAGGTTATGATTAATTCTATCTGCTCTCCTCAAATTGCTGTATTCAAAAGTATGGCCAGGCCTGCCCTTTCTAACCAATGCTGTTTGCCATCTTATTAGCACCCCTAGCACAGGCAGTCTTCTATATCTCTAAAACTGCTCCCATTGAAATCAAACCCACGCAACCTTTCTCATATATTTCTGTGTGCAGATAGTGCCCTCTTATTCTTTAAAAATCGCACCCAGAGTCATTTTCAAGTTTATTTCTGTTTTTACTAATTTATAAAAAGGTATTTTTTGACCTTTGAAAAATTGTGCTTATCCATACACATCTCACCCAGTCTGATGTTGACAAAATAATACATTTTTTGTGTTGTCTAGGCTTTCTTATTGTAAAGCAGTGATTGCTGTTATTTCCAAAAAATATTTATTATGTTCATAAATCAGCATCTTAGATTTGAAAACAAAATGCATGATCATACAGTATATCACCTGTTAAAGTATTCCTCCTTTGGCTGCCTGTGGATTTTTGAATAAGATTCACAATGCTGCTGACCATTAAGGACTTGAACAGTTTGGCTCCTGACTATATAAATGAACTATTATTCCCTAGTATACATATTCAATGTATACTTCTTCCTCTGAACCTTGTTTTCTGCCCTGTTTCTCCAAGACTGTGGGGTGTGTGTTGTCCTATAATATATTTGCTTCTTTTATTTTATTATTGTTTTATTATAGAACGTCTTTAGATGAAGGTTGGTCATGAGAAGAAGGTGTCATAAAATAAAAAGTTATTAAATAGTGGAAATTTGGATATTTGTAGTGGATATTTCAATATATGTGCATAAATCTACTTGCATAAAAGGGTATTATTGTGAGTCACTTAAGCCAAGGGGATTGAATTAGAATATTGCCTTGAAATATTATTGAAGCAATCTATTATTAGGGTTTGTTTTCAAACAATTTCTTAAAGTTAAAAATCATCATTGTAGTTGTCCATGTCTATTGAAAGACTTTATCCTTAATTATACAATTTGCTAAGATTTCTTAAAATGCATTAGAAAGTAAAAAAATAAAGAAATAATATGTTTACAACCTTTACACATCTTTTTTGTATCAAGGCATAACAAAACTCAAGAAAAGGTTAATTTAGGTCTTACTGATAGCAGAGATCCCTGCTTCCTTGTATTGTATATGTTGTTTACACAGAGGAAGCCCTAATATGAAGAAAAGCAACAATCGTAATTGTTAAACATCTGACAAATGTGACTGGAATTTTGATAGCCAGAGAAGCTGTTGAAAAAATATATTTTGAATTAAAAAATATTAAGCTTAGTTTATTTTGTTACAATTACATTATTCCAAAATGATATAAGAATCAATGCATACATCCGATTTCTTACAGTATATTAATGCATGTCCATGTTGATGTACAGTTTTAAAATTAAATTTTTTAAACTTCTTGCATTGGTGTTAAAAATTGAAGTTAAAAAGTCTTTAAAATGTTTATACAAGTCAACCCAGAAAAGTACAGGTGTTAACCTTGCTGTCCTGGCTAAATTCTGATGTACAAGATGGGCAGAGTGAGAATTTATAACAGGCTGTGGTACAGCAGTTGAAACAAACTGAATTAATCTCTGGAATCTGGAATGAAACAACTACTATTGTCAAGATAAAAGTTCATCATAAAGATAAGACAAAATAAACATTTGCAGGTAACAATGAAATAACAGACAAGCTAGCTAAAGCTGCTGCTGTTGTGACTAATCATCAGGGACATGTATAGACAAGGAATGTTACAGCTAATTTTTCAATAGGTGTAAGAGACATGCAAGTGTACTTAGGGTACTTAGGGTAGCCTCTAGTTAGTTTTCTTAAGGTGGCCTGCCGCATGTTCCATTAAGACTGCTCTGTCTACAGTCATTGTACAACATAGTTAATGAGTTGCCATTATTATTAGTATTAGTACAAATACTATCAATGCCACCAAGTGTTATGGGACTCACCCCCTTTGAAACTAAAACTGGAAGGTGGATGAGATATCATTATCATTCAGAAATTAATGATTGATTATTAATGATTGGAAGAATCAAAGTTATTGACTTCCTGCAAGAATTCTGTAAAACAGTATGAAATCTACACAAGCAAGAAGCACACAATCAACTTAAAGTTGAAACACAAAACAGGCAACATCACAAAGATATGTGATGCCTGTGTTTGTGCCTCAATTTGGTGACTCACAGGCAACCAAGTGTTGGGAAAAGCATTTAAACATACTGGTCATAGAGAGAATGTTGAGATAAATTCTTTTTATGACTCCCTCTTGGCCTAATGTGTTGAGCTTAAGATCAGTTTTCTGATTCAGACAATGCAGTCATACAGTTGATTATTTTGATTTGCAGACCAGAATAGAAAAAGATAATGAATACTTTGTAAAGCCCAGTAATCGATTGGGGCTGGTGTGACATTATCAGTTATAATGTCCTTTCTCCGCCCTTCAGGTTTCTAATGTGTTGGTCATCTTTTAAATGATTAACCATGATCTCTGAGTCAGGGTCTCAGTCCAGATGGTTTCTTATAGTATAATAGACTAAGAGATACCAATGTTGGACATTTTTCATTAAAAGTATCAATATGGCCCTGATTTATGACATCCTGGTTTGTGTTACTTACACAGGACACGTTAATTATCAGAAATACACCATACAGCTGCATTCCTAATGCTTTACATAAAAGAATAACACTTGATTCTTCGTGTAATAATTTGCCTTGCAGCTACAGTAGTCAACCTCGTACATAATTAGTTGCTTACAAGCACATCAACATGACCAATAGGTTCTTTCAGGACCCTATGCAGACAACACAATCTGGAGATGAGTGAGGAAAACATGGGGGAAAAAGCATAAAAGGGGGCGTGTTCATGGTGCACTGGTGTTCTTGGGGGTGAGTCCAAGGCAAACAGTCCAAAGAGTGTCCATAAGGAAATCTTTGACGAGGCAAATGTCCAGAGCCAGGTGGTCCATCCAATACGAAGGCAAACGGAGTTAAAAACTGATTAAAAATCCGATGAGGGGTCGTAGACGGATTAGAAAAAGTTAAAAACCGGAGCGGGATCCGGCGGAGGGTCGGGGGGAAAAAGGGGAACAGGACCAGGCGCTCCAGGTCCCGGACTCGGCTGGTACTGGAAACCAATACAGAGCCCGGAACAGAGTGAGCGTCTGGCTTAAGTAGGGAGGCAGGAACCGGAAGCAGGTGCACAAAATCAACTCAAATATGAAAGAGCCGGAGCACCCTTAAGGGGGGGGGGCTACAATCGTGACATCTACTTCCTGAATTAATTTACATCAAACACATAACCTTTGGATTAAAGATTAATTCTCAAGGGTTATAATGTGAATGCAATTAAATGTATACTCACTGGAATTAAATGCTTAGACAAGCACAGTCCTGATGAGATTTTTAAAAATCTGTGTGAAAGGATGACCAGGTGGTGAAGGAAAAGAGAGAGAAAAGTCCCACTTAATGTTGCTCTTAAAATGGATTCTCCAATTTAATGTACAGTACAGCTGAGAGTGAGAGGGACTGCCATGGTCATAGTCCACCTGAGAGATTAGTTCTCAAGTTTAAGGGTTTCAGACAGCATTGCAAAGTGAAGTGCGGAAGCAGAAACATCATTACATGTGATGATAGGTTGTGAAGTCACCAGATGTAGTGACATACTGTATTTTGTATTAAACAATTCCCCTGGTCCTGTCACTGAATTTATGAATGGTGACCTCCAGGTGGGATCCAAGTCCAGATTTTATTCTGTATTGAAATATTGGTTTACACCATCTCCAAAGCCACTTTCCCTTCATCCACTAATTCACTGTCCTCAGGGAAGCTTGTCTCCCACGCTTCAGCTCCTGCAACAAATCAAAATGGCACACCTGCAATCACCTGACAGATCTCACAAAGCAGCCACAACATATGTGCCTTGATCGACTCTATCTTTGCCAAGGTTACCAATACCAGCAAACAGCTCAGAACTTGTCATAGAAGCAGGACTGGAAACGTGTCACATTGAAATATGCATGTGGATATTGTGACAACACCTTCTCAAATGCAGCATCGCCTAAATCTTACATTGCTGCACCTGAAACAGAGGATACTCCAAAGTAACCCAGAAAAGACATAGCAACTGGCTAAAGAAGCGGGTGGATGGAGGATTCAACCCAACACTTGACTATCGTCAGGGTACATTTACACCCAAAACTATCGTTTTCTCATCCAGAACCCTGTTGTGTCCATGACCCATGTCACAGTCCCTAACATTTCCAAGAATGTCCTCAAATACATAACAAGATCAGCCTCAGGATCAAAAGGATTAAAAAAGTAAACTTTTACAGCCTGGGATTGAAAAGAAAAAAACAGTTTCACACAAAAAAAAAAGCCCAGAAAGAGGAACAGTGTCCAAACCAGCCAGAACCCTCTTCCAACACCCAACACAAACACAGAAGTCTGGAAAAGTTTACATCATAAACTTGCTTAGATACAAAAGCTTGGAAACACAATATCACTGATTGAAACTTGCAGTGTCTCAGAAGGAAACATTCAGGCAAAAGCACTCCAATACAATTGTTTTAGCAAGCCACACACCAAGAACAAAAATGTAGATCTTTACATTGTTCCTCTGTTTCTCTACACAATAGCAGTGGGCCTAATTCCCTTGGCTTTACTTAGATTGATGTGTTCTCAAGCAACCTACTTCCATCAAGAGGAAGTCTTGTTTTAAATAATATCTCTTGTATCAGCAGTTACCTTTAGCTGGGTTTCTTTTCAGTTTAGTTGGTTGTTGTTCAGACAGAGGTGGCCACAGTCATATACAGTAAGTAGTTATATCAAGAAAATTTCTAGTGTCTTGGAGAGCATGAGGAAATGTTTGGGCAACAGTTTTTAAGTTAGATTGACATGGGTGATGATTGGTTGTGATGTTGTCAGGTGTAGTGTTCTTTCTTACCAGCAGGTGACCTCATGTTGGAATACTGAGTCCAGATGCCTGCCTTTTGGAAATGTAATTAAAGAGGGGCCATTGTAAAAAATGCATCACTGGAGGTGTCACAATTGACCCAATTTATGATTTATCAGAATGCCTGCACATTCCAGTTATCAGGAGCTTATCTTATCAGCATTCTTAAGAAAATGACTCATAGGAGCCTTGCTTCACTGGGTTATTTCCCTTCATGGCAACAGAATGATTCTAATTCTCTTTCAGAACAGTTTCATAAATACCGTTGTTGCTACAGTTATATTCTCTGTATACTGCAGCTGTAATTAGTCTTGCTGCAAACAAAATATTTTGGTTTATCAGTGCAGTAATTGTTTCTTAATTAAGAAATGAAGGTGATTAAATATTAATCAAGCTAAATGCAGGTGTGTGTGTGTGTGTTGAGCACAATAAAAATAGCACAGAATTATGTATTATATATTCTATAATGATTGGCTATGTTAAAACAAGAAATTGGGGAATAATATGTTGCTTGTAAAGTTTATACAATAAATATATGATGTAACCTTTTTGTATTATTGGTACCTACATTTTTAAAATAGTATTATAATAAATATGATAAGTACAGTATGCTTACTTTCATGTTTTTTGTTTGGTCTGTAAATAAAATTCTGGTACATTTTTTAATATCTGAGGAGGGTTCTACAGCCTAAATGTTCTGTTTTCTTCTCACTTTTTACTTTTGTAAATAGTAGTAAAAGCCTCACTTTGCATTTTAATAATTATTTGGCTATCAGGTTAAATGGGTGATTATTGCAATTGCTGAAATCTGTGTTGAACTATTTCTTTCACCTTAATTTTCAAAAGTTACATTTATAGTAAAAGGGTCTCAATTCAAATCAGTTCCATTTCAATGTACCAAATTGTAATTTTGGAAATATTCTAGATTTTCTGTGAAATATTTTCATCTTTATTCATCTCTGATAAACCAGAATTTGAGACATTATTAAATATAACAATATAAAGTCCCTTGAGTAATTCACATTTTGCATATGTTATATTTCCAGTCAACAGTTATTGCACATCTATTAAATTATGTATATATGCAAAAGAAGAGAATTCACCATTTGTACCACAGGTGTCATATTTAAATAAGCTGTGGTTTAATCCTGATTAAAAAAATCTTGCACAGCTTTCACTGAGAAATCACTGAAAATCCATGTGTAGAGCGTATACAGATGCAGCCATTCAAAATGCGCGGGCGGTACCGCATTATTTTCCGGTGCGCTTTACGCAGTCTACCGCGAGTTACCAGTAAATACCGCTAGTTACTGTAAATTCTCCTATAATACCGCAAGCAAAATAATAGTATCCGGAATTTCCGCAAGGTGGAGCTAATAAAGCTCAACCTCTTATGTTTGAGCTGTCGCCATCAAAGTCTTTAACGAAGATATTACTAATAGTATTAATAATGAATGACCTTGGACAAGCTGTAAACTCAAAGTATTGCCCTGGTCCACATTCTTTTTTTCATTGACCGTCTTTGTAAAAGTAACACCACAGCATTTCACAATCACGCATTTGTTTCCAATCATGCAAAGTAAAGTGATTCACCATGCCTTTCACATGGTCATAAAAGAGATTGATTTAGGAACATAAACATATTACCGTATGCAAACTGTACTGTATACAGTATGTATATGTATATTTAATGTCTTAACTGTGCCCGTTTAAGTATTGAATATTTATATGGAATTTTACCACTGAAGGGAAATCTTAGTACCTGAGCATAAAAAGAATAGGAGCATACTGTAACGCGTGTGAAGGCCATAAACGATATTAATTTTGGAACTTAAACATACAGTATATGGCTGGTCTCGGTACTTTAAAGAAAACACCAGTATTCCATTTCTCCCTAAACATTTTAAGCATCGACATTTTAGCATAACTAACGTGATACCGGAGTCAACAAGCATACTTTTAGAATTTGATTAAAAGGGAATATAATATGGAATCGTGTATCTAAAGAAATTAATAATGATATAATTATATTCATGTTGCAAAAAAACTGCAACCGACATAAAAACTCCCTTGCTTTTTACAGAGTGTTCCATAATTTCTAACTACGAAAATTATTTAAACTGCGACACTTATCATTCAACCAGAGCTCGAAATATCACAAGGATCCTCTAGAGCACAGCAAAGACTGTATTAAAAGAATCACGTATCTAAAGAAATTAATAAGATATAATTATATTTGTGTACTGCGACAGGGCTGTGTAGGGCTGTTTCACCTCTCTCTTCATGTGACTCTATTCAAAAGCCATTTAGCAAAGAGGGGATGAGAAGAGTGACAAACTAGTATACAGTACTTTAGATCTTTATTTCTTAACCGGGGAAAATCTGATCATGTTTCTCTATAACAATAATAAAAAACATTGCCACACCCGGACTGTTAAACCAACGCATTAGCACGTCAAAGCCCATTGAGGAGCCGAGCGCAATAACTGTTTTGTCCCTTGATTTACTGATCTGCATTAATTACAGAAATCGAGTTCCTGCTCTTTGCAGACGACCTGGTCCTGCTGTCGCCCACAGAACAGAGGCTGCGGCAGAACCTGGCACTGCTGGAGCAGCACTGTCAGACCTGAGCGCTGACAGTCAATCTGGACAAGACGAGAGTTAGGTTTTCCAGAAAAAAAGCTAGACCTCCATTAGTCTTCCTGAAATCGTCGGATTATGAACGAATAAAAGCATCTTATTAAAAACACGTTTGCGTTTGTTTGGGAGCTATATTATGTATTTTTCATATGTAAGATATAATGATGTGTTCCCGCTTACACATCGCACGACTTTAAAAGCTAGAAAAACAGGTTTCGATTCACATTATCTGGTGAGCCTTGTTTTGTCAAAGGACAGCACATAACAAACAGACATTGTGTGGTACAGAACGGAGCTCAGTCAATTCAAACAAGTTCAGCGCTGATTCAGTTTCAAAAAAACTGCAACGGACATAAAAACTCCCTTGCTTTTAACAGAGCGTTTCATAATTGCCAACGACGAAATTTATTTAAACTGCTACACTTATCATTCAACCAGAGCTCGAAATATCACAAGGATCCTCTAGAGCACAGGAAAGACTGTATTAAAAGTATACTAGTGACAAACTAGTATACTTTCGATATTTTTTTCTGAACCGGGGAAAATCTGATCATGTTTCTCTATAACAATAATAAAAACATTATTTTACATATCACCTTTATGTGATATCACCTTAAGGACAGCACATACAAGGGTTAATTGCACAATGGACTGCGCAAAGAAATTTAAAATAGTCTTCTTTAGGTGTGAGGGCAGGAGTGGATCACAGAAGGCATAATCAGCAAATTAGGAAAACAAAGAACAGGACAGGTGAGACGTTTATCCAGAGAGCGAGTGTTCAGAAAAAGGAACAGCTGTTACGCCCAGGTTTTACGCTCTCTCTCTGCTGAATGAATAAAAGCATTTTATTAAAAACGCGTTAGCGTTTGTCTGGGTATTTACTTTGTAATCTGTGGTTTACATCTACTGTATTGCTTTGAGATGCCACTTTTAAAGGTGATATGTAAAATAAAGTTTTTTATTATTGTTATAGAGAAACATGATCAGATTTTCCCTGGTTCAGAAAAAAGACGATTAAAATCTGTAATCTTTCCACTTGTATGTCATCGGAAAATACAAGAAGTTTCTGCTTTGTGTAAGAATGGTATCAAAAAGTAATCTAAGTGGTGAGAAAGCTGTGCTCCTCAAAGCGCTTTACAGGATAAAAACAACAGCAATAGTGTTAAGCTGGGCAAACGATTTTTTTATAGAAATACAAAATGAGATATAATGATGTGTTCCGGCTAAGACATTAACGAGTACAACCTCCCTCTCTGCGGGAGTACTGGCTGTGACGAATTAAACCAGTTTCACAGGTATTTTCAAAGTAGAAGGGGGCGAGATTTCCAGTGAAAGACGCCTCCCCCCTCCAAAGCCAAGGAAGTTCAGTACTTACTAGTTAAGAAAGCTAGGCTCCTCAATGAAATCGCTTTAAGATGCTAATGCGTTGGTTTAACAGTCTGGGCGTGGCAAGCTTCTAATGTCAACTCAACTCGATTGGAAGACAATGAACATATTCTAGCCCTAAATGAATTAATAGCAAACATGGTTTACATAAAAGATATTTTTCCAAGAAAGTTTATAATAATACGATCTATAGTTGAAATCTGAGCCTAAATAAAAAGAAAAAGCATTTTCAGAGAGCAATCACGCTGTGTTTAAGTAGAAAAAGCGATTAGGTTTATGAGCAATCTAATTACTTATTCGTTTAAAACGCTATATAAAATAAAGTTTATTATTAATTTGCTGGACAGAGCATTATTATGGATAAGACAAAGATAACGATCCTGATCAGTTTAGAAATCTGTGTACGCTGTAAGGTTTTTACTTCTTAAACTTTTAAAATACACGTTTCGAATAGAAAGAAATCATCTTCCTGGTACAGTATGTATAGCAAACCAGCACGTCTTTTTTCTCCAATCAGAGGGGTTAGACGCTCGGTTAAAAGCAAATGAGATTGTCTGTTATAGTGGACATAAAAACAAGAGTTCGCTGGCATTATATCCTAGAAGACACAGATCGGAGCCAGACCAGGAGAATGCCCGCAGCGTAAAAGAAAATGCCTGATGAACTAGGGATTGGACAGTTTCCAAGTGCTTGTACAATCGATGGAAATGTTCAAATAAATGTGCAAAAGAAATAAAATAATAATTTATTTCTTTATCATATTGGCTAGCTAATGTCCTCTCTTTGCTAGTTAGTGGCTGTGTTTCTGCGTTGGGTAGCAACGGGTGACTGTTCTCAGGCGAAAGATGTAAACAGCTTAATTTTCGTGTTAAATAAAATTAAAATTCATTCCATACAGCAATCGCATATTTGGGTACCGTTTCATAAAACTTTCATGCTTAAAATGTTTAGGGAGAAATGGAAGACTGATAATGGAATGGAATGGAATGAATGATAAGTGTTGCAGTTTAAATAATTTTCGTAGTTAGAAATTATGAAACACTCTGTTAAAAGCAAGGGAGTTTTTATGTCCGTTGCAGTAAAAGAAAATGCATGACAAAGTAGGGCTTGGACAGATTCCAAGTGCATTTTTGCAATTTACGTTGCATTGTCCATTGTGCTGCTGTAATACAGTTTAAAATAAGTCTAAAGTGTATCAGCTTTATTTATGGGTTGCAATTTAGAAAAAGTCAAAAACCGCACTCAAAATGCAATTTAGAGCTTTCTGGCAAGAGGAGACACCCAAATTAATAATGTAACATGCCACTGTTTGTGCATGAACAAAGTTATACTGCTATTTCCTTAGATACGCGATAAAAAAAATAATTTTTTTGAATCCCCGGCGGAACACATTCCATAAGATTCAGCACTTTTATATATCGCCTTTAAAGGTGGCTTCTCAAAACGCTTAACAGGATAAAAACAACAATAACAGCAACAACAACAATATTGTATTTCATTGCACTTTGAAAACCAAGTAATAACTTAACTATATGTGCAAACGTTTTATGATACGTCGCTGTTGTGAATGTCTGTGGAGTGTATCTTATTTGTCTGTCTGTCCTGGATTTCTTGCTCGCCCTCCCCCCCTCTCTCCCTCAATTCAATTCAATTCAATTCAATTCAATTCAATTCAAGGTGCTTTATTAGCATGACAGATGGGTACAATCGGTGTTGGGTATTTACTTTGCTTTGAGATTCCACTTTTAAAGGTGATATATAAAATTAAGGCTTTAACTTGCTTTAACTCCGCAATGTATTTAAAAAATAAAAACGATTACAATCTAATCTTTCCACGTTTGATCCCGTTTAAAATAAATCTAAACGGGGAGAAAGCTATGCTGAAAGTTTATTAAGATACTTAGAAGACAAAGATATCAATTTATGTTGCATTTGTCTGATTGTGAATCAAAAAACACATATATTTAAACCTGCGTTTGCGATTTAAATCAAAACGCGATTTAAATCAATATAAATGTTTATATTGTAACGCCTAGGTGACTATTCATTGTTATTAAAATTACTTAAATTCGATCATGTTGTGATATTTAGAAATATAAATTTGTTTGGTGTGAGTGAGGTTTTATTTAATCTCTGACCAAGGGAAACGTTTCATTTTTTCAAAGAAATGTTTGTTAAAAAAAAAGTCATGGTTCCACAGTGGGATTCAATCACAGACCATGTGACATGGGAGTCAGGAACCTAACCCACAGCGCCACCAGCAAGGTCACATGCAGAGTGCTGAAAAAGCACTACAGATACATTATCAACAGACAATGTACAGCGTGTACTATTCTTGTGTTGCGGTACATGAATATAATTATATCGTTATTAATTTCTTTAGATACGCGATTCCATATTATATTCCCTTTTAATCAAATTCTAAAAGTATGCTTGTTGACTCCGGTATCTCGTTAGTTAAAGACTTCGATGCTTAAAATGTTTAGGGAGAAATGGAATACTGGTGTGTATTTTTTCTTTAAAGTACCGAGACCAGCCATATACTGTATGTTTATGTTCCAAAATTAATATTGTTTATGGCCTTCACACGCGTTACAGTATGCTCCTATTCTTTTTATGCTCAGCTACTAAGATTTCCCTTCAGTGGTAAAATTCCATATAAATATTCAATACTACAATGGGCACAGTAAAGACGTTTACTGTAAATCTTTCTACGACAAACATACGGACCACGAGTGCCCCTGTCGGTCAACCAATCACGTACCGCGGTACCGCGCGTCACAATGCGCGACACCATAGCCAATTACCTCTGGTACGTGTCTGTACCGCACACTTTGAATGGCTGCATCTGTACATTGGGCAAACTCACAAGGAAACTACACTCAGGTAACATTATAAATTTTCTAAAGAGGACAGAATGAAGTTGTAATGGGTATATGCCTCATGCCTGGTTGTTTAACACTTTTGTACTGTTGATTGCATTTAAAAAATTGTATAAAATATATACCATTTTAGCTGTTGGGCCTTTTTAGGTGTGATGTTCTACAATCTTGAATAAGCCTCAATGGCCAAAACATTATCTTTTTACTTTCCAGTAGTATGGAATGATTATTTTTTAATTCATTTGCAGCCAACACACTCTGATGCACCCCACGTGAACAACAAAATCATATTTACATAAAGATATCTGATTTCAGTATGTCTTATAACTGTCAGGAATATACAACAATAGAAATCTGTCCCAGATACCTACGGTGGAGTGTTTGCTATCAAGGCTATGTTGGGAATAGTAGATGTTATATCTGTGCTTCAGGGACTGATTGTCACATGCTTTGTTACTGCCAGCATCAGTTTTCTAACCTTTGTTTTGGTGTTAGGAAAGGAAATAACTCATGCTATGCAATCAAATAAGAATTAATCTCAGCCTCATAAACACTGCATTAACAAGTAATCTAAACAAATAAATAAAGCTAATACACAAAATGAGTTAATGAATGTTTCCATTTTCCCCTTTAAGTAGTAAGTTATGTTAATAATATCTGGTAACATTTACTTCCTCCTGTTACCTTGACCTCAATTGTACTCTCACAGGAGTTTTGAGGAGAGGGTACATTCCCTGTACAGCTCAGATAACAAGGCCTTGTTATAAAACATACTTATAATTTCACTATCTGAACAGAGGTTGTTAGTGCTCTGAATAAAGGCACCTGTCAATGTGAAGTCTTCCATTACATTCAAAGATGATTACTGTAAGCAATACTCCCTTTGGAAAGTAGTCACTAAAACTTCAATATTCATTACCTGTTACAAGTAGTATTTAATCTGAAAAACACGAGGAAGATTTAAATGAAATCAGTGAGTCTGGAATTACATTTGTTTCTCTATATGTAACCTACAAATACTGAACCTAGTATAATTTTAAAAAAGTTTTCATCACCAACATGAGGAAACACATAAATATATGCCAGACTGCTACTTACCAAACTATGCCTGACATCAGCACCTTTCATGTACTGTATAATTGTTAATTTTATGGAGTTGAAAACAAAAGTCTTGAAGAGGTCAAACTGTAATCTTGCTACTTTACCATCTACAGTATGTATAAATATTTTGCTTCTTGCTTATGTACTTAGTTTTTGCAACCTACCCTCCACTCTTCACCCATATTTAGCCTTTACATCAGCTTCCTTGGTCATCGTACATTAAAGGAGGCTACTGTGTTTTTCTTTACAGTTTGTTGTTATCCTCAGCCAAAGCATTTACTGTACATACTATAAAATATAATAAAAAACTATTATAGATTATAGTCATTCAATAGCAAAACATTTACGTTAAATAAATTATGATTCCATATTGTAACACAAAAAAAATGTGAAAAACTATGGAGTAAAAGAGAGGGGAAAGCATGGATGAGAGAGGAATGGAAAAGAGAGACGTTGCATGCCTGGCAAGAGGAACTTGTTCCTGGAGACAAGATTCAAGCTAAGATATTTGAACTTTGTTTAAGACAGCTTACCCATATTTATTTTGCTATTACCATTATTTATTTTTGGAAATTCTGATTTCTGTTGTTGTGGAGTCCTCGGGCTAAAAAAGTTCTCATTTAGTTGGTCATGCACTTAAAATAAGGAGACAGATTCCCATTCACCCATTCAGCATCCAGGTGTTTAGGAAGGGGGCGTCTTATTCTGATAATACAGGAGGCAGGTTATTTAGGCATTATATAGAATTTCAGATTAAAGGGGTAGCAGTCTGAGCTTCTGAGTCTCAAGAACTTTTGCATCTGAGATTCCTTGTTTTGTAAATAGCATTATGTTTAATGTAGTATGTGTAATGTTCATAGCCAGATAAGCGCTGTTTCAGGCTCCCGTAACACCACAGCCAGTGGTTAAAAGCCAAATCAATTTCCTAATCAACCTGTTCCCTAGGCAACATGATAGCGAAGAATGTCAATAAATACTGCATGTAATTAACAGCACTAAACTTTCTTCCAGCAGGGTATTGGTGGTATTGCATTGCTCAGCCTTAGCTTTGCTTCCTGACTTGCTGCTTATACCATGTTGCTTTCTTCTCCGACTTCATTCTCTGCTTTCTTACATGGCCATGTTACTGAAAACCCTCATGTTTTGTTTGTGATTCTCCGATGTTTGATTCAGACTTCCCAATCTATGCTGAATTCTCTCTTGAGTTATGACCCCTTTGACTGCTCAACTTCCCCTTTCAGAGTCTGCTGCATCATTACTACCTGCTGCATCAGCACAGCTCTCATCCTCAACTGCACTAAGATTCATTACCTGTCCAAAACCACTGCACCCTTCTAGGTAAGTACACACATTACAGTATGTACTGTATGTAACATTTTCTCTTATATGGTTTATTTTATTGTTATTATAACTGTGCCAAAAAATACAATAAACTCAGGTGCCTCAAATTATATGAAATGCATGTGTATGTGCAGTATTGCATTTAGGGGGAATACTTTTTTTATTTTAAGTATATTTTATTCTGCTCTGTATTTTTATAACCCAGTTTTTGTAACAATAGTTCATTCGATTGAAAGTTCATTATTCATTGTGAATATTAAAATCTATTATATTTTGAATTATATTAAAGTTACTAAAAATAAAAAATGGGAAATAACCAATGTACTGACCATTCATTTCAACCACTTAATATCCTTATTGAGAACAAAGAGAAAGTGAGATCCCAGAGTTTTTGGCTGTATACTTCAAGGCATTGTCTACTCCTTGGAGAATATCCTGAAAAAAGTGAGATAACAATTGTTATATGAATAACCATACTAGTTCATTGAACTGGAGCCAATAAGTTTAATTGTATTATATACAAAGTGATTTGCAGCAGATCTTAAATAAGTATTGTTGGTTCAATTTATTCTATCTATTATCAGAAACCTGCTTATTCTTGCAAAGGGTCATAGCATTTCCAGACCCTTTACCTAAAGCTTTGGATGCAAGGTTGGACTTTACTCAGCTGGGATTCAGTTAATCTGTGATGTACTGTACAGTACACAAAAAATAATTTTCAGCACAGCTCAACAAAATGTGATTCTGGTGCCCTTTCTTCTCCAATCTCCAACATGGATTTATAGGATTCATTTATTTTTCATCAAGCAAAGTTTACAAAATTTGATTCCACAACCTACAATATTGCTTATGATGGCAGAACTTGAATCTTTCCTGGCTAATGGCAAAAACCATTCCTGTGAGAACAGAAAAAATAAAATCCTCACGATACCTTCAGTAAATAAAGATGGACTATATTTTTTTAATTAAGAAAGGTAAACTTACTTCAGACATTAGCATGATTGTTTGCAAAGTGATAAACATGCCATTCAAAATAGCTAAGAAGTTAAAAACTAAAAAAATCTGAAAAACAAAAAAAGTATGACTGATGAAGGAATTTAAATATAAGTGAATCTGTATCTGTTGACACTTTATGGTTAATTGTATTGACTTTGGTTCAAAACATGAAACAACTTAGAAAAACAAAAACCAAAAAAACAAGATAATACAATTAAATGATTAATGACATGACGCCTGGTAAATGACATGGGGAAGATGGGAGGAGGTATTCTGTAGGGATATTTTTGTCATCCTTCTTTTCTTTCCTTCAGGGTGACAAACTAGGCTCAGTGACACAATTCATTAACTCACGAGCCTTGCTATAGAAAACACAGCAGGATGTCAAGCATATTAGCTCTATTGTGTTCTTACATTTTGTAAATTTTATTTCGCAAAACAAATCTCCTGTCAATATGGTTTCTGTTTTGTGATAAATGGCCCTTGCCCTTTATAGACAGGAAGACAGAGAAGAGATACAGTATAAAGAGAAATTAAAGTCCCATTTTGAAGCCTCGATGAAAGTCCTGAAATCCTGTCTGGATGTAAGAACGAAGCACTTAACTTTAATGTGTTTACCAATTTTCAAGTGTTGGTAAACATCACCCAAATCAAGTAATCACTCATTTAATTATTAATTATTTAATTATTGAGCATCACATGCAGCATTTCATGTTCAAATTCAAGGTCCTCTTCAATCCATACTCACAGACTGCTACACATTATTCTCTTGACTGTAGGCGAATATTGTTGGTTTTGGTTTCTTTTAACAATAATATTGTATTGCATAACAAAAATCAACAAAGGTTGAAGCAAAAGCCCCATTTCCCATTTGTCAAACTTCAGTAAGTTGGTACAGTACCTAACACGTTTTATATTAATGGCTGAACAGATTTTGCATAGCAGCCGTCTTGGGTTATAGAGAAACCATATTTCGCTGTATTAAACTTGTTTTAATTAGAATAACAGTAGTATAACTTTGAAGTTAATTTACCGAACTGTCCCTGAATTGGGGGATTTTGCCTCGGAAACCACATTTTGATTCACTTAATGACCAATTGTAGGTGACAAAATTACCATAGAAACTTTTGAAATGTAATTCAGAAGTAGCTTTGATTATGAAATGTGATTGGTTTTGATTCAATTTAAAACATTTTCCAGAGGCAATATGTGCTCTGAGAAAAACTATCTGGTAGTTGTGTAGTAATTGTGTTTTACGAAAGAATGACACTAAGTTTTATGCTGAAGATATATTCAGTAAATACCACCTTAAGTGTTAATTTTACATCTTTTAAATAGCAAGAATTAATGTTATGGCCTTAACATAGGCAACAAAGAAAAAGAAATGCCTGTCAGGTGGAACTCTTGTAAACACAATAACTCTATTTTCACATAAATTTAGCCTGTATAAGATCATTCTACCTTAAATTAAACTTAAGCTTCTCTTAAATCAGCAATGCATGTCTGACTAGGGCTCTTCTGAATCTGTCATGAACGAGTAATTGTGTGTGATGCAGACTGGCCAATCACGGGAAAGATGTGGGCAGCTGTAGGTACAGTGCCTTGCGAAAGTATTCGGCCCCCTTGAACTTTTCAACCTTTTGCCACATTTCAGGCTTCAAACATAAAGATATACATTTTTTATTTTATGTGAAGAATCACCAACAAGTGGGACACAATTGTGAAGTGGAACGAAATCTATTGGATTTTTGAAACTTTTTTAACTAATAAAAAAATGAAAAGTGGGGCGTGCAAAATTATTCGGCCCCTTTACTTTCAGTGCAGCAAACTCACTCCAGAAGTTCAGCGAGGATCTCTGAATGATCCAATGTTGTCCTAAATGACTGATGGTGATAAATAAAATCCACCTGTGTGTAATCAAGTCTCTGTATAAATGCACCTGCTCTGTGATAGTCTCAAGGTTCTGTTGAAAGCGCAGAGAGCATCATGAAGACCAAGGAACACACCAGGCAGGTCCGTAATACTGTTGTGGAGAAGTTTAAAGCCGGATTTGGATACAAAAAGATTTCCCAAGCTTCAAACATCCCAAGGAGCACTGTGCAAGCGATCATCTTGAAATGGAAGGAGTATCAGACCACTGCAAATCTACCAAGACCTGGCCGTCCCTCTAAACTTTCAGCTCAGACAAGGAGAAGACTGATCAGAGATGCAGCCAAGAGGCCCATGATCACTCTGGATGAACTGCAGAGAACTACAGCTGAGGTGGGAGAGTCTGTCCATAGGACAACAATCAGTCTTACACTGCACAAATCTGGCCTTTATGGAAGAGTGGCAAGAAGAAAGCCATTTCTCAAAGATATCCATAAAATTCTCGTCTAAAGTTTGCCACAAGCCACCTGGGAGACACCCCAAACATGTGGAAGAAGGTGCTCTGGTCAGATGAAACCAAAATCGAACTTTTTGGCCACAATGCAAAACGATATGTTTGGCGTAAAAGCAACACAGCTCATCACCCTCAACACACCATCCCCACTGTCAAACATGGTGGTGGCAGCATCATGGTTTGGGCCTGCTTTTCTTCAGCAGGGACAGGGAAGATGGTTAAAATTGAGGGGAAGATGGATGCAGCCAAATACAGGACCATTCTGGATGAAAACCTGTTGGAGTCTGCAAAAGACCTGAAACTGGGACGGAGATTTATCTTCCAACAAGACAATGATCCCAAACATACAGCAAAATCTACAAAGGAATGGTTCACAAATAAACGTATCCAGGTGTTTGAATGGCCAAGTCAAAGTCCAGACCTGAATCCAATCGAGAATCTGTGGAAAGAGCTGAAAACTGCTGTTCACAAACGCTCTCCATCCAACCTCACTGAGCTCGAGCTGTTTTGCAAGGAAGAATGGGCAAGAATTTCAGTCTCTCGATGTGCAAAACTGATAGAGACATACCCCAAGCGACTTGCAGCTGTAATCGCAGCAAAAGGTGGCTCTACAAAGTATTAACGCAAGGGGGCCGAATAATTTTGCACGCCCCACTTTTCATTTTTTTATTAGTTAAAAAAGTTTCAAAAATCCAATAGATTTCGTTCCACTTCACAATTGTGTCCCACTTGTTGGTGATTCTTCACATAAAATAAAAAATTTATATCTTTATGTTTGAAGCCTGAAATGTGGCAAAAGGTTGAAAAGTTCAAGGGGGCCGAATACTTTCGCAAGGCACTGTATGTTGTATATAGAATGTACAGACATGAGAGAAAGTGATGGAAAATACAGAAATGTCTCACCCTGCCTTAGAGAACCTATGTATTATAGTCTCCTACAAGAGAAGTCAGATAGGCTGTTTCAATAGGATCACCCACTGCGGTAGTTCATCAATCAATCCTCTACAACTGTGGTTTTCTAAACCTATGGCTGAATATGTCTTTGACCCATTTGGACCCTTAACCAGGGAAGGTATCTGTAACTAGAAGTCAGGGGGACACACAGATCTACTGATCTACATCTTGATGATCCTATTTGGCCAGGTATACCGTAATATTAACCATACTAGCACCACTGACACAGCAGCAGCCAGTAATGTGCATCCCCTCTACTCCTCTTTAAAGAGATAAAAATACATTCTCTACCCCCTTTACTTGACAGTAAGCTTTAACATTGACTGTTCATGATGAATGCTTAGTTTTAATTCAGTTTATGAGCAGCACAAAGATTTTAAGTGTTTTCAAAAGTTTGTCCTCCATCTTGGTTAATATACTGTAGGATTGGATTTATATTATACTTTATATTTAATGGGTTGTCTGATCCAGTAAAATTCCCGAGAATGAGATTTCTACAGCTCTGAATGTCAGCAGAGTCAAAATTGGAAAGAAAAAGAATATGGATTTACTATTAGCTTTTTCTACATGTAAGCTTAAAAAGAAAATCCTTAAGATAGCTATAGATCATTAAATGCTAATGACATTGCCATGTATATGCCATTTACGTTTACACTACAATTATTTAAATGGTTTTATGATGCAATCTTATTTCTACAGTTGTTTTAATTGATTAATTCCTTGATTGATTAATTTTCTATAAAAGATTCATTGTATGCATTTCAGAAGTGCTGGACTCACCAATAATTAGTCATTAGCCAGTCTAGGATTGAAAGGGTCTGTAACAAAGGTCTATGTTATATTGCTATGAGATTTCAGCTTTACTCACAGAAGTGGGATATTGTGATAGGGAATAGAGAAGCTGTAATTAAAATGTATGAAATGGGTAGTGATTGTTTCTTAACAGAGGCTGTAAAAGCACCAACTATGCAAAGTTTTCTTATTAACTTAATCTTCTCAAACAACCATGATAATTAAGGGAATAAACTCAATTGAAACACTAGGAAATTGTTACGATTATGTTTTGCATTTTGATGTATACCTTAAAATTACTTTAAAATATTAGTAAATTTAATTCAGTAAAAAAAAATAAGGCAAACACATAGCATGGAGGCCTTGTGTGCAAGTAGTGAACTGGGAACAGATAGATGCAGAGTCAAAAATAGAAGGAGGGTTTTACTTCAGAAACAAAATGTGAACATTAACATGCTCAAAACAAATTCATTCCTAACACAGTGAAATGTAAGTATTGGAAAATATAGCCTACATGATCCAATCATCCATTTTATAACCATTTTATGGTTTTGTACAATTTAGGTTCATGAGGTAGTCAGAGCCTGTCTCAGCAAGCAATGGACTCAAAGCAGGATACACCAGAATAATCATAAGGAAGAGCATACTGTGTATGTGTAAAAGACTCCATAACAAAAATTAAAAGGATATAGAGACGTGAAAAAAGAAAGAAGTAGAAGAGAAAGAATATTATAACAGAGCTAAATAATCATGTGAAACACAATGTCCAGTATCACAATAAAATTAGACGAATTAATGGTTGGGGGAACTACATTTTTTCAGTCTAGAACATAAAAGATTGAGAGGAAATTTGATTCAATAATACAAAATCCTAATAGGTTCAATCTAGGGGACTCTTTCACACTCAACAGAGTGAAAGAAGGACGCAGAGTCACTATTGGAAACCTAAAGGGAATTATTTTTATAATTCATATCGAGTAGTGTTGATAAGCAACAGGCATCCTGGCCAGGAGGTTCTGGGAACCTTTAAGAAATATTTGGAAATGCTAGATTAATTTAATTGATAAACTACTAATAAGGGAGAGGTTGATTGACCTGTGTTATGCTCTTATGTTCTAAATCAATTCACTGCAACATTCCAATATAGGGGAGGTGAAGTCCTGTATAGTTAGCCCATCCTATTCTTTTCACATTGAAAGTCCCTTAGCACCAATTGCCACAGAACAAAAGTAATGAATAAATTGCATTCTCATTATAAATATTCATTACCTTATTCCTTCTCTGAAAAATTAGAAATTTTCTTAGGAGAAATAGGATGACTATTCCTTTAAGCAAAAGGACAAATATTGAAAACAACATACCAGCTGTTTCTTCTTACAGCCAAACTTCAGTTACACAATCAAATCCTTAACTAATTTACTAATATCATCATTTATAACTGAGGGTTTGCAGTTCTTAAACATACTGTTTCCTATCATGTTGCATTAAACAATTAAATTATTGTAGAATCAGAGTAGAAAAATAAAACTGCAAATATTCCACTCAATCAACATCTTAATCCAATTAAGGCTGCAATTAAGTATTTAAGCTTAAACTACTGGAATGAACTCGGCAGGTGTATGGGCCTCTGGAATCAGGACTGGGAACCCTTGCAACAAAACTTTAGTGTCAGTAAGTAGCCTTTGAACAAGGACATGGATCTACCTTGCAGATTATAAATTTGCTTTAAAAAATAGATTAATCTCCCTATAGAGTCTGCCCTCTCACTAGCTGCCCCAGGTGAGTCCCACGTTCTTCAGCTGACTTTCAAATGTGCGCTGTCAGCTGCTCTCTTTCCTTTTATTCTCTGGGATCTAGCCAAAAGCAGTACATACTTTTGCTACCACACTGCAGGAGATACCCCATTTGTGTTTTCTGTGGCAGTTGTTGATTATAACCTGGTGGTTGGTTGGTTTTATTTTTTTTGGATTACTGACAATAGTTGCCTAAACTCTTTTTGCAGCTTCAAATGATTTCTTTTTGTTGTTTTCTAGTTTGCTATGACTTGCAGAAGGCTTGGTAACTGACCTTTCAGTAACATGTAGGCACTTACAAGAGGCTCTCAAGCATAAAAAATAAGGTGGGAATCCCAGAGTTAAAAAATATTTGTATGTTATATACTGTATTATGTACAGTACTAAAAGTTCCCTGTAGTAAGCAAAACAATCCAAAAGCAGAGTCATACTAGAAGGTCATACTGTAGTTAGGTCCTATATTAACCCTGTAAATGTCCAATTTTAAAAATGTGCTACAGAAATACAGTACCATATTTGCATAGAAGGTGGGGTGTATTCATATAAAAATAAAACAAATCTATATCTCTCTAGAGTCATAAGTAAATTTAAATTGTCATTTAAAAGACCACACTGGTTTCTTGAAACTTGGAGAACAAATGTAGAAAAGCTTGTCTATAGTGACCTACAGTATGTGACTTCATTTATATATTTATATACATGTGTATATATACAGTACTGTGTATATATATATATTTTAATAAATCAAAATGTATGTTGGGCTATTATTGAAATTAAAAAGGGTCAATGGCACAAAAACCTGTAAAATCAAGTGCATTAGCTAACTCTTAAGAGGTTGAGCTCCTTTTTAAAAAGTTGTCCACCCCTTTAAAAAAAGCATCTCTGAGGCCTACAGTATACAGATGCATACAAACAAGCGGTATACCGTATAATACCGTAGTAAGATAATAGTATCCGGAATTACCGCCGGGTGGAGCTAATAAAGCTTAACCTCTCATGTACAGCATGTTAATCATTATACATTATAAAGTTGGTATATTTTATGAAAGCAAGATTACTCAGTTGGACAAAAGTACACAACCTACTAAGATCTAAGCTTTGAATGAAGGCCTTTTTAAAGGTGACCTGATCAGACATTGTTCCACCTGGACCTCGTTGGGTAAAAGTGCAACTAATGAGCTTTAGTGTGATTGGCAAGTTGCAATGCCTCACTGCACAAGCTGAATTGCTGGTCAGAGGGCTTAAAATAAATTGACAACTTTTTGTGAAAGTACATAAGCTATAACTATAGTATTCTCATTCCAGAAAATGTTGCATTTCTATATATTGTTAAACATTATGTATTTAACATTTGGTATGCATCAGCTTCTAAAGCTTTTAATCTTATATGAAAGGAGTAAAAAGTGCTGTTCCTAGCAAAATGGTATTTGGAATTGGATTGCTAATGTAAAATAGTGATTGACATGCGTAATTACATTTTTGAACTGTCAAGCTCTGTGATGCTTTCTGTTTGCATAATGCTGACTAATTAAATGTGTGCTGAATAGAAGTTGAATAGAAGAATAAAATAATGATTTCATTGTGACAATGTTGTATTTCACTCTTTCAATCAAATGAATGCACTGCAGTACCTAGTGTGATGCAGATGTGATCACCCTGGCTGGGGTACATTAAATGTGTTTAAATACCAAATTTATGGCAAAATTATCTCATGATTTAGTACTTTAATGCACAGAGGCAATTTCCATTAAGAGTTTTAGCCAGCCTTCTTGTTAACTGCAATGGAAGGAACAAATAGATTAATGGCATTTATTTACTGTAGGCAGTTGCAACTTTCCTTAAAAATAACAGAATGCAACTTGAATGCAGAAAGCGCTTTTCCTTTACAACATTCTTTTACTAAATAGCCTACTGCAAGGCTACCATTTCAAAGATATATGCTCAGAAATTTAGCTGAAAACAACTACATCTGCACTGATATGAGGAACAGGGGCCTAGTTCAAATGAGATGAGATTCCAGATGTCATGAGACTCCAAAGAGCATATATACAATAGCTATATATTATAACGATATACTGTATGAATGCAGTGTGTTTAAATAAAGTGCAAAAAATGATAAAACATTTTGTGCTTGCTCACATTATTGATAAGTTGTTCGAAGTGACATTTAAATATGCATAACTAAGACAGAGTGAACCTTAGGCAACATATGGCTGTTTTTCTTTGTATTACTTCAATTTGTTGTCATGTGTTCACTTTTCTAATATTGTGGGATCAACTCTTAAAATATTTATAAGTAGAAAAACAGGCCAAACTTGGCTCCTGGTGTGCTTGCTCAATAAGATAACAAGTTAGAAAATTATGTGTATTTGCAATGCATTAATGCCAAACTAAGGAACTTACCTAGCTTTCATGGGCAGAATTATCACAGACGCTTCTGCCTGGGGAGCTCAATAAGTGCCCAATCAGACAGATCCCAAAGAAAAACAAATACTGTACTACTGTATATTGTTTCTGTTACAGCTTTAGGTGACTGAGACCTATCTCTTAGATTTTAGATAGTGACACTTGGAAGAGTAAACACTTCTAAATTCAAAACAGAGAGAATGTTTGCTGAGGTCTGGGGGTCCCTTGAGCAGAAACAATTGTAAAGTTTACCTTAATATACCTAGGTAAATTATGGATTAATGATTGTGAAGGAGCAGTACAGACACACACAATATAAGCTCACATTAAGAGCACAAGAAGGAAAGGAGACGAAGAAGGGAGAGACAAGAAACAGGCAACAAGGAGAAGAGAGAGGAGTCCAGAGGAGTTGGAACTTGAAGCTTGCGCCAGTAGAGAGCCCTACTTCACGATCATCCAAATCAAACCCGACTGGAGCTAAGTATTTGAACCCTGTTAGAGAGAATATGCTATTCTGTGTTTTTAGGGAACTTGGGATTCCTGAGTAAAAGATACCTCAGTTAGAGACATTTTTCCTGCTTAGGATGCATTTTTATGCACAGGAATATAGGCTAGAGCTGGGAAATAATATTTATATCACAGTTAAAATTTAATTTTGGACAGTAACAATGTATATCACGATATAGAATTTCTTCTCATAATTTCAATAGAACATGCTTTAAAATGAGTACGAGACTTGGATAGTAAGTTTTTATTGCCTGGAGTTACTGTAACTATTAGGTTATTATTAACTGTTGGTTAGCTACTGTGTTGTTTCTTTAGTATTTTTGACATTCTACATTGAATTGTAGTTGAAATTGAACATTTTAAGAACATTTTTATTTTGCATAACTGAAACAATACAATTAACTTATGAACATGAATAAAATAAGAAAATGTGTACAGATGCAACCATTCAAAATGAGCGGGTTATGCCACGGTAAAACTCGGTGGGCATGTCACAGTATAACACGTCATAACGCAGGTTAACGTATAATACCGCATGATACCGCAAACAAGCTAATATTGCTCAACCTCTCATGTACAGTGTTTGAACTGTCGCCATCAAAGTCTTTACCGAAGTTATTACTAATAGTATTAATAATGAATGACCTTGGACAAACTGTAAACTCAAAGTATTACCCTGGTCCACATTCTTTGTAACCGTCTTTGTAAATGAGAAGACTTTATTTTTTCATTGACAAAAAGTAACACCACAGCATCTCGTTGATCCGATCACGCATTTGTTTCCAATCATACAAAGTAATTCTTGAGAATCTCCGATTCACCATGCCTTTCACATGCTCATAAAAGATATTAATTTAGGAACATGAACATATTACTGTATGTAAACTGTACTGTATATGGCAGGTCTTGGTATTAAAATACACACCAGTATTCCATTTCTCCCAAAACATTTTAAGCATCAAAGTCTTACCCGTGGTTATTTCGGAAACGTTTTTATGTGCTACTTGCTCCTTCTGACCATGTTACTGTAGTTTATACAGTATACAGTACTTTGTGAGAAAAGTGAGTTTTAAGCTTTTCTACAAATACGCTCGATATCGGAGTAAACAGAACCATACTTTTAGAATTTGATTAATAGGGAATATAATATATATAATATAATATAATATATATAACTATATTCATGTACTGTTGCACAAACAGTAGTATAAGACTTTCCATGTGTTCGTGTGAAAAACCCGTATATCACCATAGGAAGCATAACAGTGTAGCTCTTTGTACCGTGCATTTTGAATGGCTGCATCTGTAATACTTAAAATATTCTTTTAGAAACTTAAATTTGTAATACTTCTTTAAACAAAATAAAATTACAAAAATAAGTTAAAAAATATTCAAACATTAAACCAATAACTCATCAAGGCACCATGTCCTTACACAGGTACACAGTTGTGGCATGTGTAATGTCCTTTCACTGCTGGCTTTCCTTGTCATAAGGACACCGACCAGTTAATGATTCAGGCAGCAATGTCTGCATTATACCTTTTCTTTATACACCGGAACTAGAACTGCTTGATTAGGAGCGCATTCTCGTACTTTCCTCATACTCGCATACATGTTTCATCTTTAGGTGATAGAAGAGGTTGCTCTTATTACTGCCTCTAGTTAAAATCGTCACCCGACATAGTTTGCAGACAACTGTTTTCTGCTCGTGGTCTGACTTTTTAAATCCGAACCATTTCCAAACAACCAATAAAGCATTTTTAACAATTTCGTCGCTTGTTCCCGTCTCGCTAATGCTGCCTTTCTCCATTTCTCCACATATTTGTGTTTGCAGACAGGCACATCAAACACATGCATTCGTTATCATAAAAAAGGGAAGAGGACGCCTGCATGTTTTTATTGGCTGCAATGACCTCAGATGCATCATAAACCAGACATCTGAACCACCGAATATCAATAATTCTGAACCTATCAGATTTTCAAATATAATTCTGAAAATGTTCATCTTACTGATATAATTGGTAAAATATAAAATACGGCAGAATTTTAAACTATGACGGGTCAATAGAAAAAATTTCCAAACCCTGTTTTGCCACAATGCTGGCGGCTTTTGCAGGTTTGTGTTCATCTCTTTGTACTTTTGTTTATTGTTTGTGTTTATCCTTGTTTAGCCATTACCTTGTCCAGAAGTATTGTATCAACCTCTGTGTTCTTTTGTACCCTGTTACTTGTCTACTCTTGTTTTCCCTTTGGTATTCATAGTTCACTTGTGTATTTGTGTGAACTTATGTGTTAAGGGTTAGTTTAGGTTGTTGGGTACATTCTACACACATAGTTGATTTTTGTATTAGTAACACTAGTTAGTACCGGTGAGTACCGTTTGTCTTGTATGGTTTTGGGTAGTCAGTGAAGGTTAGCTAGGGCGTTTGAAGATGCCGAAGACCGTGTGTTTCGGGTTTTCTTTTGTAGTTAGGTCAGCTTTCCTCACTTTCTTAGCCAGTTCCATTTTGTTTGTTTTCTTTTCTTTGGCACCACTCTAGTTCCCTACCCCTGTGTTATTGTGTCTTATTACGTACCAGTCACTTATTCACCTTAAAATAATCACTTTTGCACAATATTATTAATATTTTGTAACAATATTATTAATTTCTTAATGATCCCAGGATCACCATTGCTTTTTATAGCTCTTAGAATATCAGTAAATAAAATGTATTAAAAACTATTATGCTTAGAGGTACTATTAGATTTTAATATCTCTACAAAAAATCTAATAACAAATTAAAGAAATATAAAAAGATCAAAATATGAAACATTACTACTCTCACTCAATAGCATAAGTAAATACAAAAATGAACTGTTCAAGATATGCAGTCAAGCCAAAGCCATAAGTTTCACTTAATTCACTGCTACAGAAAAGCTTAAAAAACTTACAGCAATTGGAAGGAAGATCATCTTTGCAGTTAACATCAATCCCTGTAAGGTTAACAGATAAATGAAAAATAATCATCAGGGATAGCATGAGGTGTACTGTAACTAGCATTGCACTTGAGGCATACATTTTAAGTGCAACTACTTTTTTGTTTACAACTCAATACTATTTATATTATGTGCCTTATAATAGCAATTAAATATCACAGTGAGCAAGGTGATCCATGAGCTAGCATAGAACATGCCACTTGGACTATCAGCTACCCACACAGCTAAAATCATTTGGTTGCATTTGTCTAGTGCCTTGAATCATTTCCCTATCAATCATATAGACATCAACATAACATTTGCTTTGAAATTTGCAAACTGCAATATTAATGTTACAGTACCGGCTTCCAGCCGCTAGAGGTCGCCTACACAGTCTCGGTTTACTTTATCCACCCTGGAGAGGCATGGGTTAACCAGGCCTCATTAATCCATCACCATCCCCTCCTGTTTATTTAAACCATGATGTTTTGACCACGAATTTGGATCACCCCTTTAATGGCTTCTTTGCCATTTCGTCACCCGGTAGGGTAGGGTTTATCTTTACTTACTGGTAGCCAGTGTAACATAATTCTGATTAGTCATGGCAGAGGTTATTTACTGATGCAGAACCCATCAAAGAATATATGGTGTTAAGTCTCAAAAAGGTGGTCATCAGGTACATTGATGTTAAATGCTTTCAGAAATTTAGCAGGTCTGGAACCTTTCAGAAATTACCCCAGTGGTTATGTTGCTTTAGAAAGACTGAGCAGCAATCATGGGCCCTGAGGACTGTAATGTAATGTAAATAAAACTTTTTTCCTGTTACATAGTCTTGTAGTCCTATTTTAATAATAATAGTGGTCTGTTATTGGTTCCTGATATTATTAAACTTTTACCTGTTTATTTCATTGTCAAAAAAGTATGTGATTTTGGGAGTGTATGCAGGGGCTGCACCACGGTATCTCTGTAGCTAAAGATCTGCGCCTGTGGCTGGAAGGTTGCCTGATTCTATTCCGCTGCTGGCATAGGAATCCTACTCCGTTGGGCCCCTGAGCAAGGACCTTAACCCCTACTTCTCCTGGGGTGGCGTATAAATGGCTGACCCTGTGCTTTGACCCCAAGCTTCTCTCCCTGTCTGTATGTCCCATGGAGAGCAAGTTGGGGTATGAGAAAGGACAAATTCCTAATACAAGAAATTGTATATGGCCAATTAAGTGATTTTATCTTATCTCACTTTTTTATATACTGTAGATGGATTTGGGTAGGATGGTTCTGGGTTCTTCTTCTTATCCATAGCAGGACTGAGGGACTGGACTGGTGGGATTGGTAAGAGGGTCTCCCTGCTGTCATAAAAGCGTCTTATTATCTTGGTATAGGATGGCATGGTTCTATGCTGTTGTTGCTGCATATGATTTGCTTGGCTTTCCTGACCAAATAAAACAGTATGCAATGTGCTGATTAAAGTAAGACTAAATTGACTCCATCCCCAGAGACCATACAAATTTTTTATTTAATTAAAATGTTATTCAAAAAGTAAGGGATACCTCTCCAAAAATGGTTTCAGTGTTGCCGAACATGTCTTTAATTCCTGAAAGACAAAGGTTTGAACTATGTGTATGACATCCCTGTAGTTCCATTTAATTTAATACAATACAGCACAGCACAGTGCAATATAGCAATGTGGCTCCCCCCCCCTCATGGAAATATTATTATTATTATATATCAAGCAATAGATTATACAGTGTTATTAATATATTATACGGTATTATGTGTATTTCACCTCTTTCATTTTGTAGGGGCTGTTTGGATGTGAAAATTGTGTATACCCACTGTCCCACAGAGCAGTCATACTGTGTTAGCAGCAAATTACATGCTCAGCCATTCTATTTACTTATCACATAAAAGCAATACTGAAGAGAGGCAAGGCATTACAGATTATTATAATTTGAAGACTAATGCTTATCGTTGCTTCTGTATTTGGTGCTTGTAGGTTGATTGAACAATATCTTGCAATTGGCCTAGTAACTACTTTTAAGACTATTGTTCTACACTCTAATGCATTTTCCATGAAATTCAAGTGTTTCTCAGTATGAACAGAATTTATACAGGAAACCAAAAGCTTTTTAATGAAAAGCCTACATATCGATTTTCCTAGTTCGTGATTTGACCATTGAATAAAGACTGCAGGAAGGCAGAAGTATTAGTTCTTTAGTAGTTAAAGACTACTTTAAAAAAAACATATAATAATGTCCATATGGTTTAATTTTCCCTTAACAGTAAAATGTTTAACATTGATAAACTATCCTGCCAAAAGCTGAGCTGCAAAATAACTTTTGATTTATTATGTTATTAAAACATGCATTGAAACTCTTCAGATGGAAAATAAAGTATAACATTTTCAAGAATATGAATAAGACACTGTTTAATATTTTTTCTACTCAAAATTTCAAAAGGTGAGTATTAATCACTGTAAGATCTTTACATGTAATGTAAACCAAGGTAAAATACTTAATACTAAAAAAATTATAATGCATACTTATAGGAATGCTCCAATTCCCTCAAATAAATTCTACAGAATTAAATGAAAATTTAACAAAGATGGAGTAATACATCTGTAAAGGAAAAATTAAACCATCAAATACATATGTTGCCTAGCATTTACTAATTTGTATTGTATAAAAAAATATGTTTCTGTGTTCTGTACATATACAGATGCAGCCATTCAAAGTTCATGGTACAAACCCGTACCACACTCATCTACGCACGAGCCACCGCGCTGTACCGCGGTACGTAATTGGCTGGCCAAAATGACCGAGAGGGGAACTCATGGTGCATTGGTTGGTAGTGAAAAGATTTAATCATTTAATCTCTTTACTGTGCACATTTTAATCCGCTTAGTATTGAATATTTATATGGAATTTTACAACTAAAGGGAAATTTTAGTAGCTGAGCATAAAAAGAATAGGAGCATAACGCATCTGAAGATCAAAAACGATATTAATTTAGGAACATAAACATATTATGTAAACTGTATATTGCTGGTATTGGCATTTTAAAGAAAAAATACACACCAGTGTTCCATTTCTCCCTAAACATTTTAAGCATCGAAGTCTTACATGTGGGTATTTCGGAAACGTTTTTGCATGCTCCTTCTGACCATATTACTGTATGTTTATATACAGTACTTTGTGAGAAAAGTGATAGTTTTAAGCTTTTCTGCGAATACGCTCGATACCAGAGTAAAAAAAAGCATACTTTTAGAATTTGATTAATAGGGAATATAATATGGAATCGCTTATCTAAAGAAATTAATAACGATATAATTATATTCATGTACTGTAGCACAAACAGTAGTATAAGACTTTCTATTGATATGTGTATGGCTGTTTCACTGCTTGTCACATGACTGAGTGAATTACTTAGATTCGAATATGTTGTGATATTTAGAAATATAAAAAAGTCAATAGAGTGTCCATAATATTGCTATTTTAGTTTTTCAAAGAAATATTTATTTGTTAAAAGAAAACTCGTGGCGATAGCTGGATTTGAACACGTGCCCTCACGCTTATAAGTCAGGCACTTAAGCCATTTATAATAAGCGATTCCATATTGTAAAAGCTCATGCTTTATTAGCTCCACCTGGCAGTTTTACAAGGTGATTCCAGATACTATTAACATAATCTAATTTGCATAGGGCATATGCAAATATATACTATTCGCAAATGTATATTGCGGTATATTGTGACACGCCCACCGCAAGGTACTGCAGCGTACCCGGAATGCATCTGTAGTAATGATGATTTTTACAAGGATAAATATGTGTCTAATAAAACACACATATTTGAGATCTCTGTAAACAAGACTGAAGACCATTACTCCCAAGCTAAAACCTAAGGCTTTTGAAGGTGTGAATGAATTCATTTACAACAATTTAATCATTTAGTTTGGGGATATAACTTTTCTTTCCATTTTTTCCAATTTGTTATACAAAAATCAATTGTTTAAAAATCAATTCATTGTTTTATTTAAGACAGTTTCTGCTGCAAGTAGGTAATTTAAACGTTATCCACTTACCCCTTGAAATGGGAAATTGCATAAAGCCTCCCTTTTCCAAATATATTTTCAAACCATGCTTTTTGTACACAGCAGTAAGAATAATGCTTAATTTTAGCAATCATTCTCCTTTTTTACAATGGAAAGGAAGCATTTCAGAAGTCACACATAGGTCAGCCTAAGTTAATAATGCAGTTCTCAGGGGACTCCTACATTAGCAAGTGGCCATGACATGCATTTTTCATGTCATCTACTGAACTGACAGTGTCAGTGATAGCAGCTGTACTGCTGTACAGAAATTTGAGCTTAAAAGCTTTCACAGGATAACATAGTTCTACTCAGTATCTACGAAAAAGAAAACAAAATAATTTCAAGATGCTCAATGTTTCTTTTTTTACTGTTTTTATTCAATGTTTATTTACAGTGGTGTGAAAAAGTGTTTGCCCCCTTCCTGATTTCTTTTTTTTTTGCATGTTTGTCACACTGAAATGTTTCAGATCATCAAACAAATTGAAATATTAGACAAAGATAACACAAGTAAACACGCGTTACAGTATGCTCCTATTCTTTTTATGCTCAGCTACTAAGATTTCCCTTCAGTGGTAAAATTCCATATAAATATTCAATACTAAAACGGGCACAGTAAAGACATTTAAATCTTTCTATGACCAACCAACGCACCACGAGTGTCCCTGTTGGTCAACCAATCACGTACCGTGGTATTGCGGTATTACGTCACGATGCGCGAGGACGTAGCCAATTACCTGCGGTACGTGTCTGTGCTGCGTACTTTGAATGGCTGCATCTGTATGTCCAGTACTGAGCATTTTCCATGGGTCTATTTTTCTGTATTAGTACAGCAAATGAATTGTATTTCAAAGCAATTTGACTCACAGCTCTATGGCAGAACAAAAACTTGTCTTTATTATTTCTGGAAGCTTTCTCAAACCTGAGGAAAAGACTGCTTTCTACAGATGTTTGAAGAATTTGTATCTTATCTTCTATTCATTTTATCAGCTATTTAAAGCAGGCTATGAATGGTTACAGCAGTTAGTAACATTTACACTAAATTTAAATTATAGTTTACTCTTTAAATTTTAAAATGCTTTAGTTTTTACAATTTGTTTTTTAGAGTCCCCTGTTTGCTTAACAGTACATCATTCTAGATACAATATGCCTAATATGAAACGACTGCTATGAGACACTTAAAAAAATAAATCAACAAAAATTAGCATAAAAGTTAAAACAAAAAAAGCGTGTAGCTTTTAAGTCTTTGACTGAAAATTTAATTTACTCTCAAGAAAAACACCTGGTTTGAACCTACTGCCCACTGTAGGAGGTTTGTGATTTTACTGGGACAATTTATTAATTGTAGATGTAAACCACAAGGTGATTCTTTTATGGCTATTAGACAATCAATCAGGAACAGTCAGCAACGCACACACATGGATTCAACACACAAGATACATTTATTAATACATAAATTGTGCGTATCAAACATATAACAGCCTGCCTGGATACAGATGGCAGATCTTACTGTGAGGGTTATCAAAATGGAAGGTACAGTATACTGTATAATCACAAAGAGATGCAAAACAAAGAATATACTTCAGTATACTATTTGGCTATACTATATCATTAATCAGTCTCATTAATACAACTTCTACATAAGATACTCAAAGTAAATACATTATTCATTTGAATTAAATTGATATTAACTTGTGTTGGGTAACAATTGAATTCTTGAGATGCAATGTATTGTAGAATGTTGGGTTACTTATCCAGATATGGATTCGTATTTCCCGGCACGGACACCAATGGCCAGCTGGCGGCTGCGTCCAATCAGTGTGACGATTGATAGTTTTCCTACCCTATCCTGGTGCGGCTCTGAGTTGGAAGAGGAGAGGAGGGAGGAATCCAACTGCGGTGCGCAGTGCAATCGGCGATCTCCCAGGGACCTACTGTCTGGCTGACTAGTAAAAGGTCTCTAGGCACAGAGGGTGACTGAGGGTCAGAGCAAGTCACTCTTTAGGGGGAAGAAACTTGGTTTGCTTTCAGCGTAGTGCTACTGCTGAATAAAACGTATTCAGATTGTTGGTAAGAGTCCAAACGTATTGTATACGTCGGTGATCATGCGAAAATGGCCAGAGTAGCAAAGTTCTGAGCTCTGCAGTGTCTTTTAAACCAAAACCAAGATGGGTGATGATTGGTTGAAAGTTTGGCAGGCAATTGAGATCCACATGGCGTTACCACGCCCTGTAAGGTTCCTGATCGGTTTATCAAGGTGAGGGATAAGTAACAATGACCTCTGACATCTAGGATTGCAATCCAGATGTTCCCAAGTATCTCATAGATAGGCTCCAGGAACGGCCATTGATCATGATTGCCAGGCATGGCTGAGTGCATCCCGATGTCGGGAGCTGCGCCTTGTCAGTAAAGAAACATTCCAGCATTAATGCCTCTCTGTGACCAGCACCACAGAGATGAGGAAGAGAGATGGGGCCTCATTTAGGAAAGTACAGCAACACTTAATTCTGTCCTATTAATAAGCATTGCTGCTACACCACTATCACTATCAATCAAATCAGAGTCCAACAGAAAGGTGAGAAGCAATCCCATGTACTGTATCATTATTAGCTAATGTAGTGCAGTACTGTAACAGATGGGCCTGTAAAGAGCTCATTCGGTGCGGTGGAGCTTGTTTTTACTTGATCTTCCTGCTCATTATCACAACACTATTTCTTTTTCTTTCTTTTTTTGTATTTTTTCACATATCACTAATCCCAAATACAATTCACTCACTTCTTTCACTCATCTCACACACCACTTCAAGGTCTGGTATGTATCCTTCTCTGTACCTGGAGTGGATAAGTGCCAAATGTCACTCACTTCCAGGGAGCCAGTGTCTGGCTATCTCCACCACTCTTACAACCCAGAGTCAATGTCCTTTCAGCTGCATTTTCTGTTCTCTGGTCTTCACCCAGGTTCGCTGGCAAAGTCAGAAGAGCAATTTGCATCCCTAGTTTCCTACATCAGGGCAGAGGCTCTCTGTCCAAATCCACAACTGATCAGTGGGCAGTCCTACAAACCCAGAAGCCACCACCAGTCATACTCCATATTTTCATACTCTTTCATTTTATATCACATTTTTCAGTCCCTTGGACATGAAAAGACCTGCTGCAGTCTAAATGCCCTTGTCTGTTTGAATTTCACTGTTGCAACATTCTCAATGTTGGGATCCTTTGGGTCTCCTAGATCTCACATTTAATTCCCATTCCAGGGAAGACTGCTGGATATTCTCCACCTTCTGTCTTCTCTCAGACTGTTCATACTTTCAAAAAAAGGTGCTGGCATTACTTCCTGAGCCTATAGCATTTAGCCATCTAGGCGTTGCCTCCTCTCTGGTGTCTACCCAGCATACATACAGTACAACTATCCATGAGTTTCTGCAACCAACAGATGAATCTGCTGTCTAGCTGTGCAATATGGTAACCATAGCCAGCAGCCTCTGCTGCTTAAGATTGCTTTCACCTGTCTCTCTCATAATCCTGGCAGACGGCATGGACTCTAATTCAGCTGTATTTCTGACTAACACAAAAACTCAAGCATGCCCATATCCTCCATTTCTTTCTCTCTCACCCTGGTAGCAACTCCTTGCAGCTGTCAATGTTTCTCTCACAGTCAGGCAAGTTCTCTACTGACACTCTTGCTCCCTGAGAAAGCTGTTGCATTCTCCAAGGTTAATTTAGGCTGTATAAACAGAACTAGATCAAACCATCAACATTTGTGGTTTCCACAACTGCATACTGGCTCACAGTATGTCACAAGTACGTATTCCTACACTCTCTCAGATTTTATTATCTGTTTGTAGAAAATTTTCAATACATGTCAGCAGTTCAGAACTCTCCAGCCACAGTGCATAAACAGGCCTAATACTGTCCACGTCCACATTCCTTATGCTAATGTTAAGACGTTCAGTTGTCAGAAAACAAGGAATTTAATACAGTGACAATTAACTAATAAAAACAACTAAAGTTGTTAAAACTGCAGTTTGCCATTATACTGTTGAGATAAGGTATGCACTGCTGAACCATTTTAATGTCATTTTACTGATTGCTAGCAAAACAGTTGTGTAAATAATTGCATCTACATGAAGTGTACATGAAAGCAGTAGCAATATTATTAATTTACAATATGGATATCTGTGGATATTCATTGAATTCTTAAACATGTGTGGGTTGTTGGGAAATGTAGTATTCAGTCCATGTATTCTTCTCTGTCTGAATTAAAAAACTATAGTACACACAATAGAAGAATGTTGAGTATCTTTAAATTATTTTATCTTTTTCGTAGTTACTGAGTAAAACTATGTTATCATGTGAAAGCTAGTAAGTTCAAATTTCTTGCACAGCAGTACTGCTATCATCACTGACACTGTCAGCTTAGTAGATGACATGAAAAATGCATGTCACAGCCACATGCCAATCTAGGTGTCCCCTGGGAAGTGCATTATTAACTTAACCCGACTCCTCAAATGATTCCTTTCCTTTGTAAAAGAAAAAGGAGAATGATTGCTAAAATGAAGCTTGATGTCAGGAAACATCCTTATCAGTTTTAAAAACACCCTTTAAAATAAAAATAAAAAAATATTTTAGGCAGCACAGGGGGTGTTTTAACATTACTTGAAATAGCCTCCTCTAGATAACCTGTTTATTCACCATGAATTCTATTCCCAATAATACCTTTGGTGTAAACAACCAAAAAGAAAATTATCTTTCAAAAAACAGCAGCCATCAGAAAAAAAACACTTTGCAACAGGTTCAAACAGTGGAACTACGAAAGACCCTGAGTTAGAGCCTTCATATTCCCTTGAGTAAACCCAGTCCACCCACAGCTAGAGCAATTACCCAATATTGACTCAGATCATGATAAAGTTTGGAGTAAAAGATATCAAGTTAGCTTAGCTCTACATATGTCAACTATTAAGCCTAGACATAGCCTGTGCAACTCTAATCCAGAGGGGGATAATCTAGTAAGCATAGGGAATTTGTTTCTCAAACCATCAAAAATATAGGATGATATTAATATCATGAAACTTTGATTTTATGTCAGGATATTAACATCCAGGATGAAAGACGTTCACATGAACATCTGGCTGATTTCTAACTCATTAGAAGGACAGGTTAACAAGATCTCTGTTGAACCAATCAGTATTTATTGATCATAAATCCATATACATTTCTGTTAATTTGAGAATTATAATGACCCCAGAATCTGGGAAATTGCACAATCTAATTGTAAATGAAGATTCAGTAAATGAAGAGGAACTTATTCAGAAATGTATTGATGTTACGGATGACAGAAACATTGAGAGAATGGTGGCATGTAAATTGGTTCATATTCAAGATGAATTATACACAATATATACAGAAAAAGCAAAATTAGATTTTGTCTGGTCCAGAATATGATGGTTGGAGGAAGGTGAAAAAAAAAACCAAAATATTTTTATAATCTTGAAAAAAGGAAGAATATGCAGCTCTTGGTAAACTTAGTATACATGTTTGCAAAACTCAAAATCCCAAGAAATTTCAAATTGTATCAAGAATTGTATGATAAGAAGTATATGGTAAGTACTGCATGCTCTGGAGGTGAAATAAATGCTTTTTTGAAATCCTTGAAAGGAGACACTTTGAGAAAAGATGAAGAATTCAAAAACATTTGTGACAAAGATATACAGTGTATTATTGAAAGCAAGAAATATAAGTAAACTTAAATTGATCAAATATAGTGGAATATTTTATCCTCTTGATTTTTAAGGAATGAATGGTATTTTACCAGTACCAATGGCTCAAATTCTCATAACTCTAATCCCCAAACAAGGTAAACCAGATAAAGATCCCTTGTTGATAGATAGTTGACAACCTATTACAGTGATCAACAACATTGGAAAGATTCTTGCATCTATTTTTCACAGGCCTTGAAAGGCTAAAAGCAGGCCTTAAATCAATTTTTGACAAGTCACAGTCAGGCTTTATGAAAGGTTACATCTAAATGTAACAACATTCGATTGATGTTAGACTTAATAGATTATAGTCAACAGATTATAGTTCACTTCATTAATGAGGAAAATGTTATTTTATTTGTTGACTTTTATAAGGCCTTTGATACAATACAATTGTTCTTTATTAAATAAATTTTATGGAATGGAACTTTTCTTTACAATGCTATATTGTAACTGCTTCTGTATCCAGAGAAGTATTGACTCTTTTAAGAAATTGTAATAGTGGTCTACTAGAAACTATGAAGCTTGTATCAGACTACAATGAAAGGATATTTCAAGTTATTGTTACAATAGTAAGTATTTAGGATTACTTTTGTAAGATGACTATCTTGCCAATTAAACAAATTTTAGAAAACACCTTGTCTTGGGGACAAATGGACTGGCATAAAATATGGATGATGACTAGCAATTGTGCAGACTAGCTGGTCCTGGTATTTAGACAGGTATTTAAAAAGCTAGGTTTACTTTAGTTTATTCATTTATTTTTGAATTTCTTTCTGTTAAATAAAATTGCTTTTGAACTCTGAAACCATCTTAGGTGTGTTTATGTGGTGAGCTCCTCTTGTTTTGGGGTTCATCATAGAGTACTGTTTGTTTGTGCCACCTATGGTTCCACAATATATTTACTGTATATAATAGATTAAAATGGCTTTCATGGCCAGCATAAAATACATAAAACAAAACACAATGTGTTTCACATTATTTCATGCATTCTTATATGATTGATGGAATTATTTTGTTTTAAATGTTAAATGTTTGTTTTAAATGATATATTTAAAGATATACTGTAGAAAAACCATATCATATCATGCTGTTCCACACAATCTTTCTAAAAATTCATATCCAGTACTATTGATTCAAGCAAAAGACTGTACTTGAAATTGTCAATTATTTCTCTTGTTCAAAACGGTTGGGTTTAAAGAGACCATCTATTTCTTCAGTAAAGATGAGTTAGGGATGTAGCTTTTGAAATTTTGAATTGTTGAGTCATTCAGTTTTTGTTAGAAATGTATGTGACTACACAATAAAACAATGAGTTATTACCTTTTTAAGATCACTAAATCCAGAATGTCTTCCTAATTGTAAACAAAAAGACATACAGTATCAAACCAAAATATAATTATCTGCTACAGCATCTCCAAGCCATTCATTCAGAATAAGGTAATTCTCTCTGGCATGTATTGTACCTAATGGATGTGTCATAACAGACTCATTTTGTTTTCTAAACTTAACAATTTAGAAAACATTTAAAGAACTGAGAAAATTTTAAGAAAACCTATTGCTGATTTATTAAATATACAGATGGCGTAATTAATCAGTACAAAAAAATCTCAATATAATTTATTAAAGATAGAAAGAAATGAGGTACTGCACCTAGGAAATGAGTGACTCATCGTCACGAATCTCCCTCACGCAGGCAAGCGCTCCCGCATTCCCACGAGCTCTCCCCGTACCAAACGTGCACGCGTCAATCAGTCCTCTACTTAAACCCTCATCAGTGCCCTAGTCTTTGCTCACGATTGAGATTCTCTCCCAGAGCTTACCTACTACCTATGCCTTTGCCTTACTACTGATTCTCCCCTGGACCTCGACCTTCTTTTCCGACTACCTCTTTGCCACTCCATTTTGTACCTTCGCCTTTAGAACGCTCTCTCGGATCCTGACCCCTGCCTGTCTCTTCGTTTACGCCTCCGCCTACTGAATCCACTCCGACGCCTCTTCTACGCCTTCCCAGACTCCGACCCCAGCCTGCTCCCTCGATTACGCCTTCGCCTACCGATTCTGTGCCTACGACTCTACTACGCCTTCCCGGACTCGGACCCCTGCCAGTTTACTCTGACTACGCCTACGTCTAGCGCCAACCCTACCAAGGGCACCGCATTGGATCCCTATCCTCCGCAGTCAACCCCTGCGTGACACTCATGACATGAAGGCATTATTCGCATTATTTATTGGCTGCAGAAAGAGCCTGAGGAGTTTGGAAAAACAAAGATCTTTGTTTCAGAGCTGCTTCATCACGAGAGATATGAAGAATCCTATGCAGACCGGGTAGCGAATGAATCCAATAGGCCAAGATGAAGTCGGAGTTGGGTAGACAGGCAGTGTCGAAATCCAGGAGGCTGAAGAGAGACGTTCGCAGAAAGGGTGAGGAGCTCAGGAAAACTGTAGGCTTTAAAACCAAGCAGTGAAGTGCGGGTTGAGGAAGGTTTATATGCAGTATATATAAACATTGTTAGAATTAGAAAGGTTAGGTGACTGATTATGTGAGAGTGTGACATCATCAGCATGGAAAAAAGATGAAGAAGTTCATCTCTGATTCCATGGAAAGCCAACATTTAAGGTGTGATTAATTCCATTTAAAGCTATGTTTAGCATGCAGTTTAATCATTCCATAACTCAGTAAGTTATTTACTTACTTTAACAATGCTAATACAATATTGCTTTAAAAATCATTTTAAAATACAGATGCAGCCATTCAAAATGCACGGGCAATACCGCATTATTTTCTGATGCGCTTTACGCAGTCTATCGTGAGTTACCGGTAAATACCGCTAGTTACCGTAAATTTTCCTATAATACCGCAAGCAAAATAATATTATCCGGAATTTCCGCAAGGTAAAGCTAATAAAGCTCAACCTCTCATGTTTGAGCTGTCGCCATCAAAGTCTTTAACGAAGATATTATTAATAGTATTAATATTGAATGACCTTGGACAAGCTGTAAACTCAAAGTATTGCCCTGGTCTACATTCTTTTTTTCATTGACCGTCTTTGTAAAAGTAACACCACAGCATTTCGCAATCACGCATTTGTTTCCAATCATGCAAAGTACAGTGATTCACCATGCCTTTCACATGCTCATAAAAGAGATTGATTTAGGAACATAAACATATTACGGTATGCAAACTGTACTGTATACAGTATGTATATGTATATTTAATGTCTTAACTGTGCCCATTTAAGTATTGAATATTTATATGGAATTTTACCACTGAAGGGAAATCTTAGTACCTGAGCATAAAAAGAATAGGAGCATACTGTAACGCGTGTGAAGGCCATAAACGATATTAATTTTGGAACTTAAACATACAGTATATGGCTGGTCTCGGTACTTTAAAGAAAACATACACACCAGTATTCCATTTCTCCCTAAACATTTTAAGCATCGAAGTCTTTAACTAAATTAATAAGATATAATTATATTTGTGTACTGCGACAGGGCTGTGTAGGGCTGTCTTACCTCTCTCTTCATGTGACTCTATTCAAAAGCCATTTAGCAAAGAGGGGATGAGAAGAGTGACAAACTAATATACAGTACTTAAGATCTTTTTTTCTGAACCGGGGAAAATCTGATCATGTTTCTCTATAACAATAATAAAAAACATTGCCACACCTGGACTGTTAAACCAACGCATTAGCACATCAAAGCCCATTGAGGAGCTGGGCGCAATAACTGTTTTGTCCCTTGATTTACTGATCTGCATTAATTACAGAAATCGAGTTTCTGCTCTTTGCAGACGACCTGGTCCTGCTGTCGCCCACAGAACAGAGGCTGCTGCAGAACCTGGCACTGCCGGAGCAGCACTGTCAGACCTGAGCGCTGACAGTCAATCTGGACAAGACCAGAGTTATGGTTTTCCAGAAAAAAAGCCAGACCTCCGTTAGTCTTCCTGAAATCGTCGGATTATGAAGGAATAAAAGCATCTTATTAAAAACACGTTTGCATTTGTTTGGGAGCTATATTATGTATTTTTCATATGTAAGATATAATGATGTGTTCCCGCTTACACATCGCACGACTTTAAAAGCTAGAAAAACAGGTTTCGATTCACATTAACTGGTAAGCCTTGTTTTGTCAAAGGAAAGCACAAAAAAAAACAGACATTGTGTGGTACAGAACGGAGTTCAGTCAATTCAAACAAGTTCAGCTTCAAAAAAACTGCAACGGACATAAAAACTCCCTTGCTTTTAACAGAGCGTTTCATAATTGCCAACTACGAAATGTATTTAAACTGCTACACTTGTCATTCAACCAGAGCTCGAAATATCACAAGGATCCTCTAGAGCACAGCAAAGACTGTATTAAAAGTATAGTGACAAACTAGTATACTTTCGATATTTTTTTCTGAACCGGGGAAAATCTGATCATGTTTCTCTATAACAATAATAAAAACATTATTTTACATATCACCTTTATGTGATATCACCTTAAGGACAGCACATACAAGGGTTAATTGCACAATGGACTGCGCAAAGAAATTTAAAATATTCTTCTTTAGGTGTGAGGGCAGGAGTGGATCACAGAAGGCATAATCAGCAAATTAGGAAAACAAAGAACAGGACAGGTGAGACGTTTATCCAGAGAGCGAGTGATCAGAAAAAGGAACAGCTGTTACGCCCAGGTTTTAGCTCTCTCTCTGCTGAATGAATAAAAGCATTTTATTAAAAACGCGTTTGCGTTTGTCTGGGTATTTACTTTGTAATCTGTGGTTTACATCTACTGTATTGCTTTGAGATGCCACTTTTAAAGGTGATATGTAAAATAAAGTTTTTTATTATTGTTATAGAGAAACATGATCAGATTTTCCCTGGTTCAGAAAAAAGACGATTAAAATCTGTAATCTTTCCACTTGTATGTCATCGGAAAATACAAGAAGTTTCTGCTTTGTGTAAGAATGGTATCAAAAAGTAATCTAAGTGGTGAGAAAGCTGTGCTCCTCAAAGCGCTTTACAGGATAAAAACAACAGCAATAGTGTTAAGCTGGGCAAACGATTTTTTTATAGAAATACAAAATGAGATATAATGATGTGTTCCGGCTAAGACATTAACGAGTACAACCTCCCTCTCTGCGGGAGTACTGGCTGTGACGAATTAAACCAGTTTCACAGGTATTTTCAAAGTAGAAGGGGGCGAGATTTCCAGTGAAAGACGCCTCCCCCCTCCAAAGCCAAGGAAGTTCAGTACTTACTAGTTAAGAAAGCTAGGCTCCTCAATGAAATCGCTTTAACATGGTAATGCGTTGGTGTAACTGTCCGGGCGTGGCAAGCTTCTAATGTCAACTCGACTCGATTGGAAGACAATGAACATATTCTAGCCCTAAATGAATTAATAGCAAATATGGTTTACATAAAATAAATTTTTCCAAGAAAGTTTATAATAATACGATCTATAGTTGAAATCTGAGCCTAAATATAAAGAAAAAAGATTTTCAGAGAGCAGCCACGCTGTGTTTATGTAGAAAAAGCGATTAGGTTTATGAACAATCTAATTACTTATTCGTTTAAAACGCTATATAAAATAAAGTTTATTATTAATTTGCTGGACAGAGCGGTGAACATTATTATGGATAAGACAAAGATAACGATCCTGATCAGTTTAGATATCTGTGTACGCTGTAAGGTTTTTACTTCTTAAACTTTTAAAATACACATTTCGAATCGAAAGAAATCATCTTCCTGGTACAGTATGTACAGTATAGCAAACCAGCACGTCTTTTTTCTCCAATCAGAGGGGTTAGATGCTTGGTTAAAAGCAAAGGAGATTGTCTGTTATAGTGGACATAAAAACAAGAGTTCGCTGGCATTATATCCTAGAAGACACAGATCGGCGCCAGACCAGGAGAATGCCCGCAGCGTAAAAGAAAATGCCTGATGAACTAGGGATTGGACAGTTTCGAAGTGCTTGTACAATCGATGGAAATGTTAAAAAAAAAGTGCAAAAGAAATAAAATAATCATTTATTTCTTTATCATATTGGCTAGCTAATGTCCTCTCTTTGCTAGTTAGTGGCTGTGTTTCTGCATTGGGTAGCAACGGGTAACTGTTCTCAGGGGGAAGATGTACAGATGCAGCCATTCAAAGTGCGCGGTACACACACGTACTGGAGGTAATTGGCTACGGCGTTGCGCATTGTGATGCACGATGACGCGCGGTACGTGATTGGTTGACCGACAGGGGCACTCGTGGTCCGTTCGTCTGTCGTAGAAAGATTTACAATAAACATCTTTACTGTGCCCGTTGTAGTATTGAATATTTATATGGAATTTTACCAATGAAGGGAAATCTTAGTGCCTAAGCATAAAAAGAATAGGAGCATACTGCAACGCGTGTGAAGGCCATAAACGATATTAATTATGAACTTAAACATACAGTATATGGCTGGTCTCGGTGCTTTAAAGAAAACATACACACCAGTATTCCATTTCTCCCTAAACATTTTAAGCATCGAAGTCTTTAACTAATGTGATACCGGAGTCAACAAGCATACTTTTAGAATTTGATTAAAAGGGAATATAATATGGAATCGCGTATCTCAAGAAATTAATAACGATATGATTATATTCGTGTACTGCGACAGGGCTGTGTAGGGCTGTTCCGCCTCTCTCTTCATGCGACTTCCCTTGTAGCCTACTGGTCTACGTGCCCGATTACCAACTCACGTGTTGTGTGTTCAAATCCAGCTGGTGCTGGACTTTTCTTTTAACAAACATTTCTCCGAAAAAATAGAATAGCAATATTATGGACAATCAATTGACTTTTATATTTCAAAATATCACAACATGATGACATACCGTACAAGTGGAAAGATTACAGATTTTAATCGTCTTTAATTTTGTTACGTTATACGTTTTAGGAACGTTTCATCTGTACAAACACCACAAAACTATTCTCGATTGTATTTCTGAATGTTATGTTACACCTACAGTAGTTCACTGCTTTAAATACATTGAATTAAGAAAGTTAGGTGTAGCACTTTAGATCTTTTTTTCTGAACCGGGGAAAATCTGATCATGTTTCTCTATAACAATAATAAAAAACTTTATTTTACATATCACCTTTAAAAGTGGCATCTCAAAGCAATAAATAAGATGGAAAAACAGTTAAAAGGGACCAAAGTAAATACCAGACAAATGCAAACGCGTTTTTAATAAAATGCTTTTATTCATTCAGCAGAGAGTAAGAGGGACATCCAGCAGAGAGAGACACACATCGACAAAATGTGTCGTTTCCATCGACAAAAGTCTGCATTTTCAGGAGTGTCTCTAGCCTCCCAATCCTCCCCAGTAATGCGTCGTACTGCTCCCGCTGCTGCCGAAAAGTCTCCACACAGGTGCCTTTTGCCGAAGTCGGGAGACATTAGAGGCTTGCCACACCCGGACTGTTAAACCAACGCATTAGCACATCAAAGCCACAGAACAGAGGCTGCCGCAGAACCTGGCGCTGCTGGAGCAGCACTTTCAGACCTGAGCGCCGACAGTCAATCTGGACAAGACCAGAGTTATGGTTTTCCAGAAAAAAAGCCAGACCCCCATTAGTCTTCCTGAGATCGTCGGATTATGAATGAAAAAAAGCATTTTATTAAAAACGCATTTGCGTTTGTCTGGGTATTTACTTTGTAATCTGTGGTTTACATCTACTGTATTGTTTTGAGATGCCACTTTTAAAGGTGATATGTGAAATAAAGTTTTTTATTATTGTTATAGAGAAACATGATCAGATTTTCCCTGGTTCAGAAAAAGACGATTAAAATCTGTAATCTTTCCACTTGTATGTCATTGGAAAATACAAGAAGTTTGTGTATTTAAAGCAGTGAACTACTGTAGGTGTAACATAACATTCAGAAATACAATCGAGAATAGTTTTGTGGTGTTTGTATAGATGAAACGTTCCTAAAACGTATGTAACAAAATTAAAGACGATTAAAATCTGTAATCTTTCCACTTGTACTGTATGTCATCGGAAAATACAAGAAGTTTCTGCTTTGTGTAAGGATGGTATCAAAAAGTAATCTAAGTGGTGAGAAAGCTGTTTAGGAAGGCGTACAGTCTGGGCAGGTATAGATTACACTTTTCTAAAACGTATTTGAAAAATAAAAACGATTACAATCTAATCCTTCCTCGTTTGATCCCAAAATCCCAAGAAAAATAAATCTAAACTGGTAGAAAGCTATGCTGAAAGTTTATTAAGATACTTAGAAGACAAAGATACTGTATCAATTTATGTTGCATTAGTCTGATTATGATTAAAAAAACACATATAATTAAACACGCGTTTGCGATTTAAATCAAAACACGATTTAAATCAATATAAATGTTTATATTGTAACGCATACTGTCCAGCCTCCATTTCTCTATAAAAATTTACTCTATTACAAATTTACAATTTGTTGATAATAGAAATGTTAGGCTCTCTAAAGCTTTGTGATAGTTGACCCACCCAGGCAGCAAAAGATCAGCTGCACTTGTAAGATGCGACACCGAAGATATGATTAATAACCTTTTAAATCTTAAGGGAGATCTGAAGGAATCCCCCCCACACACACACACACACAATAGAAGCAGGAAGCGGACGCAGGGACTGTTGTCAGAAGGAAAATGACTTAGAATCGATCATGTTGTGATATTCTGAAATATAAAAGTCAATTGATTGTCCATAATATTGCTATTCTATTTTTTTGAAGAAATGTTTGTTAAAAGAAAAGTCCAGCACCAGCTGGATTTGAACACACAACCCATGAGTTGGTAATCAGGCACGTAGACCAATGGGCTACAAAGGAAGTCGCATGAAGAGAGAGGCGAAACAGCGCTACACAGCCCTGTCGCAGTACACGAATATAATCATATAGTTATTAATTTCTTTAGATACGCGATTCCATATTATATTAGCAGAAAAGCTTAAAACTACCACTTTTTCACACGCTATTTCACATGTTAGTTAAATACTTCGATGCTTAAAATGTTTAGGGAGAAATGGAATACCGGTGTGTATTTTTCCTTTAATTTTTCCAGATTCCTGGAATCTGACTGGCTGACACCCTTCTGAAGTGGTTCCATAATATCTGGTATACGGAAAAGAAAGCGTTGATAAAAAAGCCTGGATTCTCATGTATCTCATACAAGTATCTTTTAATACAGTCTTTGCTGTGCTCTTGAGGATCCTTGTGATATTTTGAGCTCTAGTTGAATGATAAGTGTCGCGTTGTAAATCATTTTCGTAGTTAGAAATTATGAAACGCCCTGTTAAAAGCAAGGGAGTTTTTATGCCCGTTGAAGTAAAACAAAATGCCTGACAAAGTAGGGCTTGGACAGATTCCAAGTGCTTGTACAAATGTGCTAAAGAAATGATACTTTGAGTATACAGCTTGTCCAAAGTCATTCATTATTAATACTATTAGTAATATCTTCGGTAAAGGCTTTGATGCATAAACATTTCTGATAAAGGTAGGTTGTGTACTTTTGTCCAACTGAGCAATCTTGCTTTCATAAAATATACCAACATTTTAATGACTGATGATTAACATGCTGTAATACACAGTTTAAATTTAAAAGCTCAAATGCTGTACATGAGAGGTTAAGCTCCCCCTGGCGGTTTTACAAGGTGACGCCGGATAGTTTCCGGCATGACGTCAAATGACGCGATTAACCGCGTGATACTGCATGATACCGCGTAGACACGCCCACAGCGGTATGCCGCGAAATACCCCACCCATTTTGAATGGCTGCATCTGTAAATGTGTTGATCAGCTTTTCAGCCACAGTCAATGATAGAATAGGGCGTAGTCTAGCGATATTTCTAAGGTGAAAAAATATGTTTTGACAGTATGCTGCACATGTGGGTGGAATGTTAAGCCAGAATCGAATATAACCCCAAGGTTTTTCAATTTTGATTGAAGCTCAAGTACAGAACCATCTACAGATAGGGTTACAGGACTGGCTTTTTACTAAGTTTATGGGGGGTGCCAATAAGCATGACTTCAGTCTTGTTGCAGTTAAGATGAAGGAAGTTTAGAGTCATCCAAATTTTTATGTCAGAGATGCAGTTAGATAGAATAGAGACAGCCACATCAGTGTCAGGTTTGGTATGGATGTATATTTGAGTATCGTCAGCGTAAAAATGAAACTGAGGCCATGTGATTCCTAGCTAATTTCCTGAAATCTGATTTTTTTGTTGCAAAAACAAAAGAGAAAAGATGCTTATACACAATACAATATGTGAAATGTCAGAATTATACTATATTACCTTTGATTTCCTGAGTGTTAGCCCTCATCTGCAAGAAAACAACAGGATTGTTTCTGTTAACACCAGTAGTGAAGTATCTCAAGCTGTAATATGTAGTATGTGTGTTCAAAAATCCAAATGCTCCTAACATTCAAGGACAGGAATGAGGAGACCTGCATGCAATAGAAACCGAGTTTAGCCTTATGATTATTTCCATTGACACCCATAAAAGAAAATGTCAGCTGCAGGGAGTACACTAAAGCTGCTTACAGATTAGTAAGTAACAATACATATTGTATATACAATACTTTGTCAAATAATTTTTCTTCTTTCAAAATCAAAATTGTACGATAATGTCAATGGAATAGGCAGTTTTGTAGCAACAGCTTTTGCAATTTACTTTATTTTAAAAGCAGTTCATTTAATATTAAATTGATACAATTTCTTTCTTTCTGTAATTTTTAATATTATGAAATCAAATGAATATGTAAATAAAGCCAGAAATAGCAATAGCGAGGTATATCCTTCTTATATTATCAAGGACTACGTTAAAAAGCATTTTTTTAAATAAAACATATAAGTATAATGATGTGTAATAATTATTATACATTAATTCTTGAGCGGCATAATGATGAGCATTCAGTAATTGCTTCTCAGCAATCAAGTCTCTTGTATAACATTGTATGAAACAAATTTAAACATTTCAGAATTTAACATTTCAAAATTTTATTTTTTTTCTGAATTGATAATATCATGTGTTTTTTTCAGTTCATCAAGTCATCTATTTTTTATTGCTCACACTGTCCCCCCCCCCACCCCTGGTGATATAATCACACATTCTGGAAACTATTAAGGTAAACCTCTTCTTGCAGCTACTCTATATACAGTATTATGCTGGATCAAGGCTGTTGAAAATTATCATTTTATGAGAAAACATGGACACGATTAATTAGAATGTACTGTATAAACAGAATCAAACCTGAGTTTACTCAAAATGCACCAAGCAGGTGCACAGCATTTGCTTTTTCTGTGTTTGTGAGAAGGATAATGAAGACCTGTACTAAAAGAAAATGTCCAGCCATCACCCGAGACCAATGATGCATAAGTGCCGCAGCAACTACAATTAGAATGGTTAATGTACCTTAAAAAATGCAAAACATATAGATGGCTTTAGAGGATCCAGTGTGGTACTGCTGTGCAATGAGCTGTGGGATAGTTAAACTGAAATTTGCTTTTTATGAAAATAGAATGAGGCTGAATAAGAGTGTTCAATCACTCCAGGATCCCGTTAAACTTAGAACTATATTTTCCATCCTATGGAACAAAACAGTTTTTAACCTACAACTTCTGTTACAAACCACCCACCTCTCCATGTGCACATGTTAAATCTGAGTTTGCCATTAAGAACACAACTGTATTATGGCAGGAACTTCTGACAGAGAAAAATATAGCTCTCTGCCACTCTCTGACATTCTCCATTTTTGTTTGCTCAGTATGACAAATTAGAAAAAATTCAGGTCACACAACATGCAATTCATACATGTACTTGTGAATCTTCTCTTTTGTGTATACATAGAATGGTTAACACATTTATATATAAACAATTTGCAATTTATCATTTTTATATTTTTATACCGTATGTCAGTGGTTCTCAAACTTTATGGACCAAGTACCACCCCTGATCCAACCAAAGCATCCAAGTACCACCTACAAGTCATCATCTTATAGGAACCCCAGAAATTCTCAATGACCAACATGAGCGCGTGCACACACACTCACACATACATATAATAAATATTATTATAATAATAATCTTTATTTGATCTAGCGCCTTTAAAGGTGGCTCGTCAAATTGTTTTACAGAAAAAAACAGTAACAACAACTAATAAAAATGCACCATTTCAGTGAGAGGGGTGAGCCTGTTTAGTCAAGCAAAGCAGATGTGAATTAATTTTTTGAGCCTTGATACAATTCACAACAGAGTCTAACATTTTAAATCGTCAGGCATTTTCTTGACGGCAAAGGTCTCGCGGTGGATGTTGCAATGCGTCCATTCATTTCTGAAGCAACCTCTCTAATTCGTGCAACTACACCGTTATGTCGGCTTGTCATCGCTCTAGCACCGTCTGTACAAACTCCAACACATTTTATCCAGTCGATGCCATTCTCTTCGATAAATTCATCCAGAAGCTGAAATATGTGCTCTCCTGTAGTTCCTGTGGGTAGCGGCTTACCCTCAAACTCGTATCTAACGTAAACGAGCAAATCGACTACAGACTCATCTAATTGCAGTGAAAAACATCTGCTCATCTTAACGCGCTCTATCAGTGTACTTTTGATATCATCCTTCATTTCAATAATTCTATGAATGACTGTGGCTTTCGGGGGGGGGGGGGGCAGCAGGTCGAGCTGTTTAGCAGCTTTTTCTCCACACATTATACATGTCAGCTCTTTTGCCAACAGTAAACAAAGTTCTTCACAAATAGTGTAGGGCTTACCTGTTTTAGCAAGCCGCAAGCTTGCATTTTTCTGCGTTTCCGTTTTCATTTCCGTATTTATTTTAAGTTTTTATTTCATGCGCATGGGAGCGAAACACAGAGACGCTCAGTGTATTTTTCTCAAATTAACTTAGAACAGTTCTTAAATATTTTTTCTGTTATCTATCACGCTTTCCTGTGCTCACAAGATTACCAACATTCGTAGCACGGATTTCTATGCATTCTTGTGTTTACAACGTTGGCATTGTTCCAAAATCACGCACATTCTCCTTCCTCCCTATTTGCTGGAGATACAGTAGCTTTTTTAAATACAATTGGTCACTTGCGTCCGTACCACGCATTCCTATAGAGTGGTATAGAATTACAGAGTATCTCTTGTGTCCACTGAAGTATTAGCGCACACTGTATCGTAGTACGTAGGCTGCGTATTCGACACATATTAAAATACAAAATATGAAAACCCGTCCCAATTTTCTGCGCACACGACACAGTTCCAGGGTCATTTGGCGTACCACCTAGCGGCACTCCGCATACCACTGCCAGTACGTGTACCACAGTTTGAGTAATTCTGTCACATATATTCTGTGTTATATAGCCCTTTTGGAAGGAAACTGTTGCTGGGAAGGGTCAAAGGGTGACAATCCGGTCCACTGCTGGGAGGAAGTGGAATGCTACACAGCCCCCAAGCCCCCGTACCCGGGGAACATCTGGAAATCCTCGAAGCCGGTCAGTCGCCACCTCTTTCTGATCCTGGTCTGGAACTGGAGTTGGTGCTTGGGCAGGGACACAGGCAGCTGGAAACCAGGAGAACGAGAAGTCCCTGTGGTCTGGCCCATCTCTATCATCTGGCTCCTCAGCTCCTGATGACTCACACTCCTCAGGGGCACCTGGACTAGGAGAGCAGGATGGGGAGAGAGACTGCGTGGCAATACCTCTGTAAGGGGCCAGCCGGTCTTGGTGCAGCACAACCAACCGGGCTCGTGGGGGCATCCACACCCTGCTTCTACCACACACTCCAAGACAGTGCAGGGCCCCACCCATTGAGCTTTGAGCTTCCGCCTTGGATGCAGCTGGGGCTGTAGACCCAGACCCTTTCTTAAGGTTGGAATGGTCAATCTGGGGCCCATACCTGATAGTTCTGCCAAAATCTCTGTCCAGCTGCCTGGGACTGCTGCAGCGAAATCGGTATTCGGTCGCCATTCTATCCTGCAGCTGGGTTGCATACTCTGGTCCTTCAGCCAGCGGTGGGGTGCCGGTGTCTGGAGCTCTCGCCACAGCATAAGGAGGGCCGGAGTGCATGCAGTGGAGTTTTGGACTGCGGTCCGACAAACAAAGAACATCAGTGGCAGCTGTGAGTCCCAATTTTTTTTATGCTGGCTGACCAGCAAAGACAACTGGGTGGTGAAGGTCCTACTGAATCTTTCCACGAGACTGTTCCCCTGAGAGTTAAGAGGAATGGTCCTGGTCTTCCGGATCCCTACGTGCTGGCACATACCGGCAAAGACCTTTGACTCGAAGTTCTGCCCTTGGTCTGAGTGAATGTCTTAGGTAATCCCAAACCTGCCAAAGAACCCTTTGACCAAGGCATCACACTGTCTACACTTCCTGGTCCAGGAGAGTGTAGGCTTCGGGCCATTGAGTGAAGTGATCCATGGCCACCAGTATGAACTGGTTGCCTCTTGGCGTCTGAGGCAAGGGTCCTAGGATTTCCACAACCATGCTTTCCATCGGCGCACTCACTGGGGAAGGCTGAAAGGGTGTTCTTGTCTGTCCAGTTGGCACTTTCCTGGCGACACATGCATCACACCGTCTGCAGAATGCCTCAATGTCTTGTCGCATGCGTCCCCAATTGTAGGCTTGCTGGAGATGACAGAGCATCTTTGTTATGCTGAAATGGCCCAACCTGGGCTGCCCATGGTTGGCCTTCAGGATCTTGGTTCTGAGTGCTTCTGGCACCACCACCTGCCACCGGTGCTCCGTTGTTGCAGGGTGGGTCCATCATCACTGCAGAGCTCATCTCTTGACCCTCAGGCCTGGCCACTGCGCCGATAAGGCCTTAACAGAGGGCAGTTGACCTGCCATTTTCCCAGGTTGGTCGTCTCTTTGCCTGCACTCACTGCACACCTACAATGCGCACAATCAACATTGAGGTAAGGTCTCCTTGAAATGGCATCTGAGTTACCATGGCGCTGGGTGCTGGCAGCGCGTCACCTTTCCTCTGGCTCTGTGGTGTCTCGTCTGGGCTTGTCTCCATCATTCCGTCCAAGTAAATCGGCTGCTTGGATTTGATTCATCCTGCTCCTGACACTAATGTGAGGAGGAGAGACTGAATAGACAGAAGGCAAGTTGCATTACAAAAGGGAGGAGTCTTTTGCCCTTTTTGGTACACAACGCGCGGTAGTTGCTGGCAGGTGCAAGGTGAAAGAAGAGCTCACAGAGCTCACAGTTGCGAGGTAACCCCTAGCATGCCACGAGGGGAGAGAGAGCGAATGCCTGACGATTCCTCCTTATATAGCCCTTCTGGAAGGTGAAGGAAACTGCTGCTGGAAAGGGTCAAAGGGCGACAATCCAGTCCACTGCCGTGAAAGCGGAATGCTACAATAAATAACTAAATTAAAAATCACCAGATTCTTCAGAGCTTATTTAAATTTCATGCATTTTATGAGTTCCCTTTGCAGTCTTTAAAGTGCTGATCATCTTATTTTATCATCCGTAAACTTCATTATTTCATTAATTATACCAGATCATAGCTAAAATCCTATTACATTTTTATATAAATTAGGAACTGCACTATTCCTAATACAGATACCCATGCTACTCCACAAAATACCTCACTCCAATTTCAGAAATATAGTTCTCAGTTCAAACATACATTACCTTGAATGCCTATTGATTACTATTTGAGAATTAATCAATCTTTGAGAAACTTTATCAAACACTTTGAAAATTTAAATGTGCCCAATTAATATTTAAATTCTTTGAATATGCCCAATTCATAAGAATTATTTCATTGATTTGACATTGTGTTGTCAGATGCTGATTATCAACTAGGAATCTATTTCCTCTAGTTTAGTTATTATCTGATCCATACCAATGTGTGTAATAAAATGCTTATTGGTCTATTATTACTTACTTCAACTTTGTTACTCTTTTTATGGCAGGGTAAGGGGATGTAAAAAAGTATTAACTCAGTGTTACCTGAGTAAAATTCCTTTAAAAATATATGATTAAGTAAAAGTTTGCTTTTAGACGTTTAATCTCTCACTAGTACTCAATTGTGTACATGACCATCTTTAAATATTACCTCACCTTTCACAGCATTAACAATATATTTCACAGTGGCACTATTTTGCACATGTGCATTGCTACCTTTAGATATCATGAGTGAATACTAGGAGCAAATTCACAATACATACAGTATATGAAATCCAATTTTTTAAAATGTAGATTTAAATTAATCTTCCAAACTACTAACTATATCTAAAGCTGAAAAAGAACAAACCAAAATGGACACATATGAGTGTGTTTAAATCTTTGTAGTTTTTTTTACATTCAAAGGCATGCACTATTTTTGTACAGTTAATTCAAAATGTCTTGTTCAGCTTTAATAGATGTTGTTTTGCAAAATTTTCAGAAACTAGTGTACTGTGAGAATAATATTTAAAATTTTAAAATGTTTTTAAACCTTTAGAAGGTTTAAAAATTTGAAATTTGAAAGGCATGTGTGAAAACAGCAGCAGTTGCAGTGTCGGAGTGGAGAGAACTCTGGGTGACCTAAGATGCCACAACACATAAGACTGGAACGGACTGTTTTTTCCATAATGGTGCTTTATGTTAGTCATTTTGGATATTTTAGTTCATTTATTTTACACAGGTGTTGTAAGGGTCCAGGTTGAAGATTTGTTTTTATTTTCTTGTGTTTACTTGTAAAGCTGCTGTCTCACCTAGAAAATAAATGTCATACTACTGTCAACTCTTCTAATATAATATACTGTATATACACATGTGATTCTTAAACTGGGTGTACTACAAGATGTTTTTGTAAATTTTCAGCATGGACTTAAACCTCAAAGTTTTTTTAATTTACAATGTTATGGAAACATTTTTTTTTACTTCATATTTTATTCAAAACCAGAATGTTCAAACTGAAGACTTTAAAGGTAAAATATGTTAGAATAAGGACAGCAAAAACTGACATAAAGCATCAACTGAAATACATTTATTGCAAAAGTATTCAAACCCCTGAATAAACCTTTGAAATAAGTATTTTTGGGTACGTCGGCCAGCTTTGCACAACAGCTTGGTGCAATTGCTGCCTTTTATTCTTGGCACATTTGTTCGTGCTATCTCACATTTCTTAGTGATTGCTTATCGACAGCAGTTTTCAAGTCCTTCCACAGATTTTCAATAAGATTCATATCATAACATTGATTGGCCCACTCATGAATGTTTACTTTTTTATTCTTAAGCCACTCCAGTTTAGTTGTAACATTGAGATGTGGGTCACTGTCTTGTTGTAAGATACATTTTTGCCCAGATTTAAGATAGACCACAAGATAAGAGACAAGCATTATGAAAAATTCAAGAGTATGAAAGACGTTTTATCCTTTATCTCTTGATGCTTTCTAATAGGTAACTTTCTGTAATTTGGTAAAAAACAATGTAGTCAAAACATAATTTTTATTTTATTCAGATATACTCTATGCCAGAGAAAAGCAAATCTTGTTGGCTGTGTGGGTAATTTGATTTTTCCTCCAGTTGTCTCCTTGAAACAGTAAGTCACCAACAGTTAGAAATTGATTGATGGAGTATATTCATTTTAAATATAGAGAGATGAAAAGGCTTGAAAGGAGTTAGTTGTGACCATATATCCAAATCAGTCTTAACTTGTCTAAGGATACCATTAAAGTTAGTTGAAACTATAGTATTCCAAGTGGAGTAGAATTTAACACCTAAACATTTAAAATGCCTAACTGCTGAAATATTTCCAGGTAGAGCTGTATCTACCAATGCAGTATTTAAAGGAAGTAGTGCTGATTTAGTCCAGTTGATTTTATAACCAGACAACAGGCTACAATTGTTAAAATTGTCAAGTAAAGTGGGGAGTGAGTAGTTGGGATTCATAAAGAATAAGAGGATAACATCTCCATACAAGGATATACTGTATGATGTTGCCTGGATTTAATTTAAATAGGAGCAATATCATGAAAACTAATAACTGCCTGCACTATGGGTTCTAATGAGATGGTAAACAGTACTGGTAAGAGAGAGCATCCCTGGCGAGTACTACTGGACATACAGTAGCCAACTGAAGAGAGCGGACAAAATTGGTCATAACCATATCTGAGAGGTTTGAATTTAATATTTTAATAATTTTGATTAAGGCTGTACCTAGATCTATATGGTCTAAAACTGTCCACAGATAATCCAATTCAAAAGTTTTCTCAGCATCCAACAGCAGAAGAGCAGAAGCACAATTGTCATTGTTGGAGAGATGGATGATACGTAGAAAGTGACAAATATTATCTGTAGCTAGCTAAATTCCTGACAAATCCTGACTAGTCATGGTGTATTAATCTATTTATAAAATTTTAAAGCCTGTGCACCCGTACCTTGGCATACAGCTTAAAGTTGGAACTCAATAAAGATATAAGGTGAAAGTTAACACATAGAGGAGTGTCCTTCTCTTTTCCAATTCCAGTTTCCAAGCCAGTGTCTCAGAGAAGTCATTTTTCAGTGTGTTCAAGAAGCGCTCATTTAAGGGATTTATTGAGATTGTAAACCTTAATACTACAAAAACAATGAGAACCCATCTCCATATTCTAAAAATGCATTCATTTACCAGGAGAGGTTGTTTTTTACTGAGGTATTCTTTACACTGGAAATCACAGTAACTAACAAACATAGAATAGCAATCTCTTTTAACAAGGTTCAAATACTTAACTACAATCTGGTCTTTATGGTGATATTGCTTTGTGCAGCTAGAGATCACTCTTTAATTGGTATATCATCATTCTGGGGTAGATCTGAATCAGTTTCCCATGGGTGTCACAGCTGTGAACAAACCATCCTTCATCTTCAGGGCCATGGTACGGAAGGTAGATCCTACAAGTAAACAAAATAAAGAAAAAGAAAAATGAATTCTCTGAAAAGAGAATGAATAAAACTAGGGAGAAATCAAGCAAAAATTCAGTGAATCACAGCTATTAAATATCAAATGTCACTGGAAGTTCTTATATACCCCTCTCTTCCTGCCTTTCTACAACTTCAGCTGTCTTGAAAGCTCCTTGGCCTCCTTGGTTGTTTCTTTCCCCGAAAGATGTATTTATTGTGAAATTATGTGTAGCATTCAACAACGTTTTGGCTTATTAAGGTAATTTTGTGCACCTAAATTATTTTAGGTTTACCTCAAAGCAAATTATTCAAACATTATGAAATTTGAAATGCTTTGAATGTGTAAAATACATTGTGTGTATAGAAATTAATAATTGCTACTTCACAGCAAATGAATGCAGGCTTTAAAGCAACAAAATGTGAAAACTGTGCATGGATCGTAGTACCCTGGTAGAGCACTATTCTGTATATCACCAATTTTGTAGAATTTTTAGACTTTACTAAATATTTCTGAAGGATATATTTGAGTTAATTTGGATCATTTTTTAGCACTTTGTTTATATAAACTGCACAATCTCTGGTGACTGCACAATCACTAATCACTGTCTCTCAAATTCACTAAATGTTCTCAACCCCAATGTCCTATAACACCTGTCTGATGACAGACAGAACTATTGTGGCATATCTTCTGAAAATAGAAATAACATTCAAGGTGACATTTTACAGACAGAACACTGGAACTTTCCTGCTAAAACTAAAAGATTTTAAATGCTTGTAAATCTCATTAACTTAATCTTCAAATAATATTTATTATCAAGACCTGTTCTGAAAGTTCATAAATTATACAGAATGATATTTGTTTACCTAAAATAAAATAATTAAAAGTCACCCCCAATTAATCAAGGTACAGTGAAATGTTTTATTAAAAATATACGAAAAAAATAGCTAATTCAAATTTGTTACGTGTATAAAGTATTTTTCACCTCAACAGCAACTAGAACGTACCAACCCTCTTTCCTGTTCATGAAACTGTTCAATTTTTAAAATGTGAAAATGATGTAGTACTTAAAATGTAGAATTAAATTAAAAGTTTATTTGATTGCACATTAGTAGTTGAAATTAAAATAAGTTTTTCTTGAATTGTATGATTAATATACTCAAACTGTATAGTTGAATATCATTACATGAACTTTTCTCTATCAAACAAGAAGTTTATAACATTTTTGAATTATGGGAGAAAGATTAGATCCTAATCTCGCCCACTTCCACTCTCATACATATACTGTATATCTCAGACCTAGGACTTCCCTTCATGCATCTCTGTCTCACTTAGCGTGCACTTTAGTAAGAGACAGATAACCACATTAATCAGACACGAAACAGAGGTGAGTACAAAATGCAGCTTTTATTTTCAAACAACATCTGCACACTTCAACGCAACTTGAATGTTCTTCAAATTTTCCCAGTCCTTTTAATCCTACAACAAGTCATAACAGATATACCCCTCCCCCTTATCATGAACAGTAACAGAACATACACGCATTTCCTAAACTAAGAATGAGAGGTGGAAAATCTCAATACCTGGGTATATCTAAGGTGATTACTCTGCTCCTAATCTACAGATTCAAACATTGAGGTGGTCTCTTTTGACAAAGTGTGTCTTTCTAAAATTCCACTGGAAAATTTTGATCACAAGGTTCTTGATCTCGAGGTGGAGAAAATGATGGTTCTAATTCCCTGCCTGAATCATCCCAACCAGGTAATTCTAGAATTGATGGTTTTTAGACAGAAGGAATGATTCCATCAGAAAACTCAGGAATATCCACATGGGGCCTATCCATTGGAATTGTTGTCTTAAGCAATAATTGGTAAACATTTCATTCCCAGTTAAGATGACCTTCTGTTTCAGCAGTGTAGGACACTACTCCTGTTTGTGCATTTACTGTAGCAAGAACCCATTTGGAGTGAATGGAAAGGTTTTGAGCCCGAGAGCACGACCACGTGTAAAAACACAAAAACACATGTGGTGTGTTTCTATAAGAGAGCATAAAGACTACTTTATCACGTTTTTCATGGTCTTCACAGATCTTTCTGCTAAGGTTTTGTGGCAGCATGGTATGGCACAGATGAAATAGGCTAAATTCTATTCTTCTTATTGATATTTGTTAACTCTTGTGATACTAACTGTTGACACTGAAAAGTTGTTCAGGATGTCCATAGTGACTAAACATTTCTCTCTGCCTGGATTGTGCTCTCAGCTAAATTGAAGGCATTCCTATCAAATCAGGCCATTTTGAGTGGGCAGCAACAGCCAAGAACATTGCATCTTAATGATCCCACAAGATTCACATGAATGTGTGGCCATAGGTTTTCTGGCCAATGGGTGTAATGGTGCCATCTACGACATGCTGCTCACCTCTAAAAAAGAAAAGCAAGCCACTGCCTTTATTATTCAATACTGCTGTTAGGTCTTCCTCTCTTTTTTTTATGTTGTGCACTTCAGTCCAGCTAAGTCTGATCTTTTTAAGCCATGATTGACCCTGTAGTTGCCTTTCACTACAAATAATGGCTGTCTGTTCCTCTCCACGTTGACATTAATGCTCCTTAGCAAGGTTCCCAGGTATAAGTCTTCAGGGTGATTTAAATAGGCTTTGATGGTAGGTGTTGGAGGTAGACTGTACACTGTACCTTCTGTACACTGACTAAGGAATAAGGGAAACTGCTACTCCATTATCCAGCTCCATGTGCACTGGTTTACCTTTCAATACTAGGATAACTCAGCAGACATAAAAACCTCCAGCTATTGTCAGAATGGTACTTCTACTTCAGTCTGCATATTATTTTCTTGCCTTCATGCTAAATCTCATGTACACTTCTCTTTTTGTTTTGACATGTTGCAGGTGTAGCGGCAATGCTTGTTAATAAGACAGAATTAAGCGTTGGTATGCTCCTAAAAGAGGCCCCATCTCACCCTCCATCTCTGTGGTGCAGCCACAGAGAAAGAATTCATGCAAGCTGATTTAAGATGTTTTCTTGTGATAAGAAACCAGCTCCCAAAGGGGGATGCACTTAGCTAAGCCTGGCTATCATGATCAATGGTCATGCATTGGCGCCTATCAGTCTAGGGAGTGCCGAATGGACATCTGGACTGCATTCCTAAGTGTCAAGACTAAGTGACTCATATCTCACCTTGACCAACCAATCAGGGACTGGCAGGGCGTGGTAATACCACGTGGGTCTACAATGCCCGCCAAACTCTCAACCAATCAGCACACATCTGGGTCTTGATCAAAAAGGGAGCGCAAGCTCAGTTCTGGGCTCTCCTTGGCCATTTTCGCGCATCCTCAGAGACAATCACGTGACAACTGCTGTTGTCTGCAAAAGGACTTGGACTTTGTTCAAAGCGCGAGGCCGAGGAACCCGTACGTACTCAGAATTCTACCAACGTGAATGCTCCGCTTGATCAACGGCAGCCTACAGTTGGACCCTCGTCGACAACCTGAATAGCTTATTCAGAAGCAGCGCTGGACCGGGAACGAACCAGTTTCTTCCCAGGCAAAAGAGTGACTTGTGAGGACTCGCGGTCACACTCTGTGCATAGAGACTTTCTACTAGCCAGCCGGACTGCTGGTAGATCCCCTCGGAGCAACGACTGCCCTGCGCGCCGCAGTCAGATTCCTCCGCCCGTCCTACTCCGAGCTGCACCTCGACTGGTTGGCCGGTAGCCAGAGGACGCCGTCACAACGCCCATTGGACAACCGCTGCAACAGAGGCTGCAACAGAGCCTGTCAGCTGGTTTGGTGTTCGTGCCGGGAATTCCAAATCCCAACACAGTGGATAAGTAAACCCCATGTTCTACATTGCGTCTCGAGAATTCAATTGTACCTCAACACCAGTTGTTATCAATTTAATTCATGAGTAATGTATTCACTTCCGAGTTTAGAGTAACAGTGGGTAATAACACTGATTAGCGATTTGGTAACCGAACGATAGATATTGACATATATTCTCTGTTGTGTATCTCTTTGTGTTTGCATCTCTTCGAGATTATATACCTTGTATATTGATAACCCTCACCGTAAGGTCTGCCGCTCGTATCCAGGCAGACTGGTATATGTTTGTTGCACAGTTATATTAATAAATGTATCCCGTGTATTGAACCCGTGTGTGTGCGTTGTTAGTTGTTCTGACGATTGATTTTCTAAAAGCCCCGACGAACAACCTCGTGATTACTGCTACAATTAATAATTGTCTCAGTAAACCCATCAAAACCACTACATTTAATGGCGTCCCTGGGTGGGCGGAGTTAAGAATGAAATGAGAATCAATCGCACAGAATAACTGATATTGCTGTGAGTTCAAGTTCAGCACAGCGCCGCGGCTTCTATACGCGAATACCGGGTGTGCTGATAACTGCGCAAAGAAATCCCCCTGTTTTCTAGCGTTTAGTGTAACGTGTGCTGATTGGAAATCCATCTGCTCGGGTGTTTAAATTCCATACTGTATTTTAGTAAAAAGGAAAAAAAGTAATACTCTTAACGTTTCTCTGACGTAATGACAATGGCTGCTAAAATGTCTGAAGTGGAGTCGCTTATAAGTACTATTTCTAGCGACGACAATCCTGGTTACTGGAGCGGTATCGAAAAGTTGAACTTTGATGATATTGAGAAGCTGCAAGTAGATTTAGTAGCTAAAGTAGCGAACCAGCTTAACACAGGAGGGTCCGTGAACGCAGTTCAGGTCCTATCGAGTTTCGCCTTAAATCTAGCTAAACAGCTGGAACTGTCTTTGTCAGAGCTGACAAAGTTTCAAAAGCTTCAGGGAAAGCTAGAAAGATATAAGGCGGAGCGAGTTGAGTTGTTGGATATAATCAGAGAAAAGAGAGTGAAAAATGAGGAAAGTGAAGACAGACTCAGGGAAGTTTTAGGTAAATTAGATGACCTGTCTGCTAGAGAAACTGCGGCTGAGGTAGCTAGGAGAGACCTGGAAGCGAGCTTGAAAGAAAAAGAAAAAGAAATTGAGAGTTTAAATGAGCTCAGCCAGGAAAGGCAAAAGGAGTTAGATGCTGCCGTCCTGGAAGCAAAACAGGCTAGATCCCACTTGCATGCCAGCCCACCTAGCAGCCCGGAGCGCTCACCCAGCGCGCCGGGAGGAGGTTTCTCCCGGCCAGGGTCTGTGGTCGGATCGGCATGGGGGAGATCGCCGAGTCCTGCGCGAGACGCAAGGGCGATGCAATTCAGGCAGAGACCCCCTGCTCCTGATCACGGCCGTCCCCCTGCTCGCGGAGAAACCGTAAAAATTAACCTCCACTCCCTGAGGCAGTTGGCCAAAGATGTAGAAAGGTTTGACCCGTCAGTGTCAGGGAACAATGTGGAAACCTACATCGATGAGCTGAGACAGACTTTGCAGTTTATGCCCGGAGCGTCCGAACAGGAAAAGGCTTTGTTAGTAAGGAAAACTACTAGCCGAGCGGTACACGAGTGGATGTCCAGACAAGGACCGGAGGTCTGTAATAGCTTTGAGGAGCTGTGTCAGGCAATGATCGGAGAATTTTCGGCTTTTATCGATCCCATAGCCGCTGTGGCCGCTGCGCACCATATTAAGCACGAAAAAGCTGAAGCCCCTCGCGACTATTATGAGAGGCTTAGGCGCACTTATTTTGCAGGGCGGAATGAAGAGGGTTGCGAAGAAAACGTGAATTTCAAAGGTTTATTCATTGCTAATCTGCATCCCTCAGTCAGGAAAATGATTGTGATGCACACAGATGCAAAAGCGATGAAAATGGCTGACATTAGAAGGTTGGCTCAAAAAGCCTGGGGAGCTGAAGTCTCTGCTTCCTCAGAGCGAAAACCTGCTAAAACGGCCGTGTTCGCCACTAAAGCCAGCAGGGTTGACGACTCGCCTCAGCTCGAGGGAGCTGAGGTTCCTGAGCCCTATAAGCCCCAGCGCAAAATAGGCAGGCAAGACCGCACTAAGCGTCAGAGCCGCCGTGAGCGCTACGGGGAAGGCAAGGGCTCAGGCAGAGCCTATCATAAGACTGGACGAGGGGAGTCGACTGCAGCCCGCCTGGCCCGGCTTGAACAAGCCCTGCTTGAGAGACCAGGACAGGGTAAACCTTCCGCACCGAATGCCGGAAGCGTGAATGAGCTTAGGAGGACCACGCCCCTTCTCACTGGAGGAGGCGGGGATCCACCCCAAACCCCTCCCTCAGTCTATCTGATTGGGTGGGAGGGTTCCTGCCTGAAAGAAGGCTGTGACTCTGAGTTGGGCGCTGACCCCGCCCCTGAAGTCAAAGGAAAGGCAGGCTTCCAACAATTCTTAGGGAATCTCAGCCAGAAAGGCAAAGCAAGGCGTATTTATATCAAGGTTTCTCTTGAAAGCGTCTTAGATAGAGAAGCACTGATTGACACTGGGGCTGAAATTAGTTTGATGTCAGCCGATCTACTCAGCGAGCTCAAACGAGTAGCGAAAGGAAAAGGCATCAGACTTAAGGTAGAACCGTGTAAGATAGAGATTTCCAGCTATACCCAGGATCATACCAGGATCACACACCGAGTGTGGGTGGCACTTAGGTTCGGGCCAATGAATGTGGTGCATCCTGTTTACATCTCTAGGTTTAAAACAGAGCCACTACTCATTGGCCAAGACCTGCTTGACAGGCTGGAGCCTCTGGTGGACTGCCAGCGTGGAAAATTGTGGGCTCAGGTCAAAAACCCTAAGCCTGTCGTACAGCAAAAAGGGGGGTTCAGTGGTTATGCTGTGACCACACAGTGCCCACTGAACACTATAGCTGAGTTGGAGGTTCCACCTGGTTCCTCTGGACGAGAAATAAATGTCTCTTCTTGCTTTCCAAAACTACAGGGAAGTCCTGCCCAGGCCAGCACTCCCACGGTCTCCCAACTACAGGAGCAGTGCTCCGAGCAGCTGCTTGACCCGCCAGGTAAAGCACACCCCTTTTTCATCCCTGAAGAAGAGTGGATCTCCCTGTCCGGTAATGAATGGGAGTCCTTTCTGTGCGCCCTGGTACCTCAGGGGGACCAGGACTACCACCCCATGGTGGTGGGAGGGGTCCAGGTTGCAGAAGTGCAGGTTGATGATGTAATTCTCAGCCTCAGCTCTGAGAAGTCCATAATCAGTGAAGGTCTGTTCAAGGACCTGTCGCGAAGCCGTCAGGTGACCCTGGTGACGCAGTCACAGGTTCTGTGGTGGGCACCCCCACCTCATAGGTCCATTTGGAGCAAAGGAAGTTGTGTAGCTTCCATCTCCATCGGAAAAAGGAAGTTTGCTCACTACTTCCAGGTAGCACCTCAGCTGACCAATTCGGTCTGTATTGGTGCAGACCTCTTGGTTCGACTGGGCGCCCAGCTGGACACAGTAAACAGTGTGCTGTGGACACGGGTGAACCCAGATGCCCACTCTCTAAGCGGCGACCCCGAGAACATTCGGTCAGGTCAGACGATTCCTCAGGCCTGCCAGGTTGTAAATGAATCGGACCTGATCGTTCCTGCATCAACCGCAGGGTTTCCGGTACGCCTTGTCCTGAAGAAGGGACAGAGAATGGATGCAGAGATGGTTTTCTTCCAACCATCAGCTCAGTTTATCAGACTGAACCTAGCAGTCTGTGGTACCCCCAGACTGGAACGGAATGGCCGAGCCACCTGCCTGTTGGTGCAGAACATAGCAAAACAAGATGTCAAAATCCCTGCTCGCACTGACATGGGACTGGTAATTGACAATGGTTTCTATGATTTCGAACTGGCCATCCCAGTACTGGGGCAGCTCCCTGGTCCCTTGGCCAGGGAGGGGGGAAACGAGCAGGTGTACTACACCTACCCCCGGCGGATGATCGCAATTATGCCAATAGAGGGATTCTGCAACCAGGAGGTGTGCAGAGTGGACCTTAGCGATAAGGATGAGATGGTTGTGTACACAGTACACGCAGGTGTTCAGACGGACCACTCAGCCAAGAGTGCGACCCGGGATACCGCCATGCCGTCAAAAGCGGGGTTCCTAGAGCAGGTACAGGAACAGGTTGGTAAGGCAGATGCCCTGGAAACGGAAAGCCAGCGTCAGCAGCTGCGTCAGATCTTCCAGGATTTCCAGGAAGTGTTTGCACGGGATGCCTATGACTGCGGGGTGACGGATTTGCATACAGTGCGCATTCCCACAGCCCCTGGCGCCCGCCCAACCTATGTCAGGCAGTATCGCATTCCCCTCACGGCATACGAGTCCATAAAGCAGACGTTGGATGCTCTACTAGAGCGTCAGATCATAAGGGAGTGCAACTCCACTTATAACTCCCCACTGTGGCCGGTGCTGAAACCCAATGGTAAGTGGCGTCTGACCATTGACTACCGGCAGCTGAATAAACAGGTTCCTTTGTCACGATGGCCAATGATCTACCTAGATCAGGAGTTAGCCAAGGTGACAACAGCGAAATATTTCACCACAGTGGATGTGGCCAATGGGTTCTGGACCCTTAAGGTAGAACCGACAGACCAGTACAAACTGGCCTTTTCCTTCGGAAACAGGCAGTTCACCTGGAATCGATGCCCCTTTGGGTATTCCAACTCCCCAGCGGAGTTCAACATATTTCTGCACAAAGCCATGAGTGATGCAGCCGCCAGGGGCAACCTGGTCTATGTGGACGATATTCTGATGCGGAGTCAGACCTGGGAAGAACACATGGCCGAGATCAGGCATGTGTTGACCCAGCTCTCCCGTGCAGGGGCCAAACTGTCCCTGGCTAAGGGACAGTGGTGTAGGACCCAAGTGGAGTACGTGGGACTGTTGGTTGGAGCCCAAGGCATACAGCCACAGTCCAGCAGAGTCCAAGCTATCCAGAATATGAAGTCGCCCACTAACCTGTCTGAACTGCGCAGCTTTCTGGGAGTATGTAATTATTCCCGGCAGTTCATTGAGGATTACGCTGAAATAGCAAGGCCCCTCCACAAGCTGTTGCAGAAAGACGTGCCCTTTGAGTGGGGACCTTCCCCAGAACAGGCTGTGATGGAGCTGAAGCGCAAACTCGGTAGTGCGCCGTGCTTGGCCTACCCTGACAAAAATAAGGTCTTCTACCTTGAAGCAGGGTTCTCAGAGCACTGCCTTGGGGCTGCTCTGAGCCAGGAATATGACCAAGAGCGAAGGGTGGTGGCGTATGCCAGTCGAGCCCTGACCCCAGTGGAGCAAAAGTTCTTTGACTGCGAGAAGGCCCTGTTGTCTACGGTCTGGTCGGTAGAACACTTCCGTAGTTATGTAGGGGGACAAAAGATCATCATCGAAACCTGCCACCAACCTGTGACATTCCTGCATAGCCAGAGACTGAAAGCAGGCAGGGTGTCAAATAGCAGGATTGTGGCATGGATGATGGCCCTACAAGGCTATGAGATAGAGGTACGTTATGCACAGAGCAAGAAAATGTACCTGGGACAGGGCCTGGCTTTGGGCCAAGTGTGTCACGGCTGTGACACTGACATGGAAGCTCCAGAAATGATTCCCGCTGCTGAGCTACCGAACAATCATCGGTACTACGATGAGAACGTGGGCCAGGGCTTACCCATGGCCTATGTTGACGGTTGCTCTTTTCGCCACGAACAGCAGGTGCTAGCAGGGGTAGGTGTAGTCTGGCAAGACAATACTCCCTGTGGGCCGACCCGCTATAAGCTAGGACCAAAGACTAGTCAGTATGCGGAAGTAGCTGGGGTGCTGATCACCCTCCAGCAGGCCCTGACAAATGGCCTTAAACAATTTGTCATCTGTAGTGACTCGAACTACGCCCGACATAGCTTCGTGTCCCATCTTCCGTATTGGAAGGGTAACGGCATGAAAAATGCCCGGGGCAAGGAAGTAAAGAACAAAGAGTTGTTCCTGGCCAGTGACAAGCTCACGACCGAGGCTGGAATGATGGTTTACTGGAGGAAGGTGAAGGGACACTCCCAGGTGAAGGGACCCGACAAAGACGGGAATGATGAGGCCGACCGGCTGGCCAAATCTGGCGCCTTAGAGGGTGATCCCTGGCAGTTCCAGCAGGAATGGCTACCCCCAGAAACCGTGGCTGAGGTCAAGGCGGTCACCCGAAGCAGGGCTAGACAGGATGTCGGAGCTGACCCTCAATCTGTAGTGCTGGGGTCACAGGGTTTTAACACTGATCTTGCGGAAATGCAGAAACAGGACCCAGCAATTGGGCAAATGTATCAGCATATCGCTGACCCAGTGCGTCAACCTCTTTCAGAGCAGGTGCTGAGCCAGTCTCCGGAGCTGAAGGAGCTGGCAGAGGTGAAAGACAACCTAAAAATTATAAAGGGGTTGTTGGTTTGTGTACCAGTTGCACAAGGTGTCCCAAAGTGGGTAGTTCCCCGCTGTCATCGGGGGGTCATGATCCAACACGCTCATGACGAACCCTGTGGGGGTCACCGGGGAATCAAGGCCACGTACGACACTATCCAGCAGGTGGCATTCTGGCCTCACATGGGCCAAGACATCGCCGCGTATGTAAAGGGGTGTCTGACGTGTAGCCAGTTCCAACCATCACGGCCCTTGCACCGTGCACCACTCCAGAAAAAGGGCATGACATTCCCCTGGTCCAATCTACAAATGGATTGGGTGGGGCCGCTGGTGAGGTCATCCAGAGGGAACAAATATTTCCTCACTGTTACGTGTGCATTCACAAAATGGATTGAGTGCCTCCCAGCACCCAACGACACGGCAGAGACAACTGCAGTGCTGTTGGTGAACCATGTGTTCAGTCGATGGGGACTCCCCCTGACCGTGGACTCGGATCGGGGAACCCATTTCACAGCTACAGTAATGGCAACCCTGTGGAATATGCTTGGGGTCAAGGCCCAGTTGCATATCTCCTACCACCCTCAATCCTCGGGCCAGGCAGAAAGGGCAAACCGAACGGTGGTTAGTATGCTCAAAAAGTTTGTCTCCACCAACAGTAGGGACTGGGACATTAAGCTGCCCCTGGTTCTGATGGCCATCCGAGCCACGCCCCACTGCTCTACGGGGGTCCCACCTTTTGAGATGATGACAGGTCGGAAGATGACTCTTCCCCTACACTGTCTCTATGGGGTGGAGGACCTGAGCACGACGGGGGCTGCTATGGCCCATCAGTATGTTTCAGACCTGCGAGCACATCTGCAGGCAACCTTTGCTTTTGCCCAGAACAATCTGGGAAGGAGTGCAGAGGGTAGGAAAGCATACTATGACCGAAAGGCAGTTAACCAGGAACTCCAAGTAGGAGACAAGGTCCTGTACTTCCAGTTTGCCAAACCCACAGGGGTGGCCCGGAAGTTCTTACCCAGTTGGACAGGACCCCACGAGATTGTCGATAAGGTATCACCGGTAGCTTATCGAATTCGGATTGAAAAGGGAAGGCAATCTCTGGTTTACAAGTGGGTGCATCGCAACCACCTCCGGTTGTATCGCCCATCTCAAATGGCGCCGGAGGACACAGAATAGGGTTAAAAGTCTAAACCCGATCAAAGAGGGGGGTGCCCCTTTGTAGTTGCAGGTAGTTAGGTACTGTAGTGTAGGTCCTGCTAGGAAAATATATTCAAAAATATAGTGGAACTGTACCATGTGCCTCATCTGTGTTCCAGAATGGGAATCCTAAAACTGCCACGGCTGGTCCTGACAGTACTGTGGATCGCCTCGACACAGCCCCTTGAAGTTGTGGAACCCGGTCCTCCTACCGGCATAGTCCTGCAGGACGCTCCCGGATTGTTGTTAACAAATTGCAGAACATATACTCAGCGAGTGTATGTACGGCTGGACCCACATGATGTGTTTCGGAAGCACATCAGCATGAACAGTAGGGTGTCCTATCATGGTAGGCAGTGGGCTGGGGATACTGTATGGCATGCCCAGCTAGACACTATACACATGCTCCGCCAGCTGAGGAAGGCAACAGTCACCCAGGAGGAGATGACAGGCCTCAGCCGCCCCAAAAGGTTCTTGGGGGGTCTGATTGCTGCGGCCTCCGCCGTGGGTTCGCTATTTTCAGCGGGTCTGTTTGCTGCTAACACTGTCACCCTGACCACCCTGAGAAGGCAGGTGTCTGGGTTACGTAAGGAAATGCCAGAAATTTATGACAAGCTGTATCAACAGCAGCAGCGGCTGGAAAGCCTAGGGAAAACCTTACAGGGCACAATTTTAGCAGTAAACCTTCATGCAGCACTGTTAAATAACACCCTCCACACCGTGGGCAGGATTGTCGACGTGTTACAGTGGGACTATGCTTATGTGCAACAGGTCAGAATGCTGATGCAGGATCTGCTTAGGGAGCTTAGTGCCACAGTAACTAGCCTAGCCATGGGACAGATTCCAACCTACTTGGTTCCACTGTCCTTAGTAGAAGAAGTACTGAAGTCAACCACTTCCGAGATGGTGCAGCCATTGCAAGTACATCTTGCATACAGTCTAGGCAGTGCCATTCCCATACATGTCAACCCCGAAGCCAAGGAAATAGGTTTCCTGTTGAACCTTCCCATCGTGAGTAGCAAGGATATCTATAGACTCAAGTCTATATTGAACGTTGGCTTCTGGAGGGGGGACATGCATGTGAAGTTGACCACCCCACCGCTCGTAGCTTACCAGGAGGATGATCCGAATTTGTACCTTGTTCCAAACCTGGAACTGTGTATATCAACCAAGGATATCCACTGGGTATGCCCAAGTAAGCCATTCCTTAGGGACACAACTCAGAGGTTGTGTGGTATCAGAAAGGGGGCTGCCACTGAAAAGTGTAAAGCCACAGTGACGAGCAAACGTGAGGTTAACGAACCCCAGGTTGAGCAGGTGGGAAAGAAATGGCTGGTCAGCACACCACAGTTAACGGTTACAATAACCTATGACAGACATGATACAGCTACCGAAGTGCAGCTACCCAACCAAACAGTTTTTCTACAAGTTCCTGAAGGAGCTATAGTGCATCTCAACGATTTAGCACTGTATCACCTGGAGTCAGAACTGTATGAAACGGAACTCGAGATTGTGGACGATTTCAGAGGACACAGCGTTGACTTGGATGAGAGAATCCAAGAGACCGTAAGTCTTGAGGGTGTACAGGTAGTCGAATTTGTTCTCAACGACACAAACTTAAAAACTACACTGGTAGGTCCCAAGCACAGTCGTTGTGGATCCTCTGGGGCGCTAGGAACAGTAAACGTGGTCATCTTGACACTGCTGCTGGGTAGCTGGATCATGGCTGGGGTAATGTTTTGGATGCTGTTCTCTTGTATCAAAGCCTTGCGGGGTAGTTTGAATGAGACAAAGGGAGCAATGGTTTATCACCGAAATCAGGTAACCACGCCCAAGCGTCTGCCTGCTGCAGAGCTATCCGATACTGATAGTGAACTGCCGGAAGTTTAAGGTCTAGGGCTAATGATGACGCCCGATGCCTCATTTCTATGTACCTTATAACTGAGAGCAGGTATACGCAATGTTCTTTCCAACACTATTTCCTGTACAAATTCTCGAGAGGTAATGTGAATATTGGGTGGTAGAATCCACCGGGGTACAACAGACATCACTTAACTCTGTTTTTGTTTTGAAGGCAACAACGCCTCAGGACCTCGTGACCTTCAAAAAGGGGGGATATGTAGCGGCAATGCTTGTTAATAAGACAGAATTAAGCGTTGGTATGCTCCTAAAAGAGGCCCCATCTCACCCTCCATCTCTGTGGTGCAGCCACAGAGAAAGAATTCATGCAAGCTGATTTAAGATGTTTTCTTGTGATAAGAAACCAGCTCCCAAAGGGGGATGCACTTAGCTAAGCCTGGCTATCATGATCAATGGTCATGCATTGGCGCCTATCAGTCTAGGGAGTGCCGAATGGACATCTGGACTGCATTCCTAAGTGTCAAGACTAAGTGACTCATATCTCACCTTGACCAACCAATCAGGGACTGGCAGGGCGTGGTAATACCACGTGGGTCTACAATGCCCGCCAAACTCTCAACCAATCAGCACACATCTGGGTCTTGATCAAAAAGGGAGCGCAAGCTCAGTTCTGGGCTCTCCTTGGCCATTTTCGCGCATCCTCAGAGACAATCACGTGACAACTGCTGTTGTCTGCAAAAGGACTTGGACTTTGTTCAAAGCGCGAGGCCGAGGAACCCGTACGTACTCAGAATTCTACCAACGTGAATGCTCCGCTTGATCAACGGCAGCCTACAGTTGGACCCTCGTCGACAACCTGAATAGCTTATTCAGAAGCAGCGCTGGACCGGGAACGAACCAGTTTCTTCCCAGGCAAAAGAGTGACTTGTGAGGACTCGCGGTCACACTCTGTGCATAGAGACTTTCTACTAGCCAGCCGGACTGCTGGTAGATCCCCTCGGAGCAACGACTGCCCTGCGCGCCGCAGTCAGATTCCTCCGCCCGTCCTACTCCGAGCTGCACCTCGACTGGTTGGCCGGTAGCCAGAGGACGCCGTCACAACGCCCATTGGACAACCGCTGCAACAGAGGCTGCAACAGAGCCTGTCAGCTGGTTTGGTGTTCGTGCCGGGAATTCCAAATCCCAACACAGTGGATAAGTAAACCCCATGTTCTACATTGCGTCTCGAGAATTCAATTGTACCTCAACACCAGTTGTTATCAATTTAATTCATGAGTAATGTATTCACTTCCGAGTTTAGAGTAACAGTGGGTAATAACACTGATTAGCGATTTGGTAACCGAACGATAGATATTGACATATATTCTCTGTTGTGTATCTCTTTGTGTTTGCATCTCTTCGAGATTATATACCTTGTATATTGATAACCCTCACCGTAAGGTCTGCCGCTCGTATCCAGGCAGACTGGTATATGTTTGTTGCACAGTTATATTAATAAATGTATCCCGTGTATTGAACCCGTGTGTGTGCGTTGTTAGTTGTTCTGATGATTGATTTTCTAAAAGCCCCGACGAACAACCTCGTGATTACTGCTACAATTAATAATTGTCTCAGTAAACCCATCAAAACCACTACACAGGCTTCTTTTTCTTACATTTGTTTATCTCAAATTTTATTTTGTTTTCGCAGGCTTGCTCTTTAGAAACCTGAAAGTACAAGAGGCTTTGGAGAGAAATGTATTTTTTTAGGATTTTTACAGTCTCATCATATAACTACTCACATGGCATTTCAGGTTGCACCACACTACGCAGCAAACAATGATTACTCCCATCACAAGTTGCCACATTTTTTTCACCTTAAATCTCATAACTAATGACAGAAAATTCAAACCTCCCCATATACAAGTTATACTGCTCTACCATCTCATCAAAATTCCCTAATGGTCCAGTTAACCACACATTTCTTTTTCCTTACTTTTTCTATTCTTTTTAGATTAACGGCGAGATTAAAACACAACTATTAAAATTCCAGTAAACTGAAAGGGAGGAATATTGTTCTATTTCCAAGGTTTTGTCTAGTTGATTGTCCCTTGGCAAGAATTTGTCCTGCCATTCCTTGAATAGTGTTGTTGTTAGCATAAGTGGCTATCAAAACCATTTCCCATCTGTTTGAACAAAGAGGAAAGCTGTCTTCTATGCTTTCTTACTAATTGGGGTTTAATTTTTTTATTATACTTATTTGTTATTGGAGGTGGGGGAGTGTAAAAGTAGTACTTTGCAGTTTGCCATTTGCAAAAAATTTTTTGAGGTTTCAAATTCCTTTGAGTCCCAGAAGAGCTCAATAAACCCCTCCTCCTTTTCCATAGTCTGTCAACCCATTTACAACAAAGAAGTGTAACGTTAATTTAATGTTAAACTTTCTTAATGCATCCTGACAAGGTTTATGTTTCTTTTCTCATAGGACTCACACCATTAATAAAGAAAATGGAAACAGAGGATTACAGCCAATGCCCCACTAGAGAATTTTCTCACTTGGGTGTGTATACTGACTACATATTACAAAACATTTTAATTTAAATTTAAATTATAAGGAAAGTAAGCCTTGAGAGTGTCACATCCTCCACCCATCAAAATCAGGTTAAACAGACTCAGAAGCCACCTAATTACACCAGACACCACCGCATGCGTTAATTAATTAATTAATTAATCCTGCTGTTCTCCATCAACTCATCTCTAACTCATCGCTTATTTAAACTTACACCTTACTTTGTCCCATACTCAGTATTGGTTTCTACTCACAGACTTCTTACCTTGCCTTTGTATTCTCAACTCCTGCAGCTAGATCTTTTGGATTTTGGACTTTGGATATCACTTTGACCCCGACTTTGTCTTATGCCTCAGATTGTTTATTTTCATAGCAAACTCAGTTCTAAATAGGATCCTTCTTACTTGCCTGGTTCGCCTTAACAGAGAGCAACTTTGTTGTGGATTGTTTTTCCCTGACAGATCATGAAACTGAACCACATCCACATCTGTAAGTCCCTTTCTTTAATCATATCATATCATGTACTGGACTAAGATAGCTTTTTTTTTTTTGAGAATTTGATTTTTGTTTCAGCTCATGAATGAGTTATTGATATTTAATTTGAGGCATTCTGACTGTTCCAATTAAATTTGTGTTTTGTGTTCTTTGTATATTTGTTTCTAACTTCCTAAAGGGGTCGCCAAATTCTGTTTTTATTCCTTTTATAATTTAATAATAAGGTTTATAATCTGTCTGATTTACCACCACAATTATTGTATTATTTATAATTTATCTTCTCTAGCAAACATAGAAATGAGTAGTGGCAGTTCATTTACAATATAATTTTAAACAGCCCTTATTCAAAGTAATTATAGCTTGTTACATGAGGTTATATAAAATTCCGCTCATTCCTTTTATTTTGATTTTTAAGTATTATTGGAATACAGAATTTATAGTACATATAATAAAAATATATAAAGACAGTATATGAATTATATACAAAAAGTAGAAAAAACAACATATAAATTAATCCCTAGCTAATTATTTCATAATTAGCAGATACCTCATTTAAGATTATAGAATACTACACAAAAAAATTATAATACATATTACTAATATATTTTGTTTAATTTGAACTGTTAGCTATAACATGCAGCATTAGTCCAAAATCTTTTAAATTTAGTTTACCTTCCATTTTGATGGACAATCCAAGATTGTCTAATATTGTCTTAGTCCAAAGAGTAACTACTGTGCAGGAGGATTTATGTTTTCTGTTTATTTAGATATTTTTTGGCTAAAACTAAAAGGGAAACAATTATTTTTAATTGAACAGATGTCAGTTTAAATTCAGAAAAGTCACCAATTAAAATATTTTTCAGATACTGTAAATGAAACAATTTGTAAAATTAATTCTAATCTTTTAGTTACTTCATTCCAAACTTTTTAAAGGACATGTAACAAACATGTGAGTAAGATTACCTCCCGATTTACTACATCTCAAACAATTATGCTTCTCCTTCTTGACTAAGTGCAGGTTGTGATACTGTAAATCATGAATTTGGATAGAACAGAAAATCTAGGGATCTACAGCAATTGTATTGCTTTGGCTTTTAATTCCATAACAAGTACAGTATAATGTGTTATCACACTTACAGTAAAGACTGTAGGGTGTTCTTTATAATTCATTTCCCAAATCCATTGGAGTGTCTGCAAATATCAGCATTTTTTTAACTTCCTTAAAGACCTGTTTTTCCACTTTAGATTTGAATGAATAATTCAGTTTTACTCTTGGTTATTCTTGGTGAATGTCTCTTTTATGTATGCATGCTTTTGTACAGTTTCCAGTTTCTGGAAAAGTGGTCATAAATAAACCATTATTTCAAGAACCAAGACGGCAAACAATACAATATAACTGGTCCACTGACAAGTCCTATTTCTATTTTTAATTTCCATTGCACTTTAGTAAGATTAATGTCCTTACTAGTAAGAATACAAAGACAGACATGAACAATAAACATGGTCATGGTTTATTAATAATTATTTAGTTTGCTGAGAACTAATTACTATAGGTGGAGCCTTAGTGCGAAAGCTTCTATAAAATGTGAATCTATAATTAATACGCCATATTAATTATATGTCGCATATGTTAGATATGCAATATGCCAATAACAACATGCAAATGCAAACACAAAGAATTTCAGAGTATGTAGTAATACTTATTTTACAAAAATGCTCTAGAATTATGTAGACTCTGCTTCACTACTGTCATTTTTTTATAAAAACATAGATTTTGGTTAAATGAAAGATGATCCAATCCAATTTGTAGATGTATCAGGTATAAATGTAGGTTAACAATTGTATGCAAATTTACTTTCCTGCCTCACTGGTTTGGTGAGACCCCTCCTCTCAATAAAGCCTCCTGGGCAAAGCACAGCTATAGCCTTACGAGTCCCTTTTCCCTGCTCAGTGTATCCATATGTGGGCTTGCTGGCCTCCATCCCTAGACCCCCAGATCTTTGTGCCCCCCTTTCCTTCCGAGGGCTTGGTGGCCAGTTCTGTCGCAAATCCAAGGGTCCCAGACTCCGATTGGTGAACTGAAATGTAATTTGGGGCTGGCACTTTGCTGTGTCAGGCTCTCTCTTTGGTTAGCAGGGATGCAGAAGGGCAGCATCTCTCAGACCATTGCGCATCACTTTCTTTTTCTTGCTGACCATCTGGGGCAGTCTTTGCTCCACCAGCCAGTTCTGATTTAGTTTTTTTCAGTTTTCCATTTCATTACTCTCTGGCCTGGGCCCTTGCCAGTAATTAATTATTTTCTATGACCCCTGTCCAATCAACACCCAAAACTTTGGACTCAATAATTGCTTAAATTTACTAGAAAAGCAAAAATATCCAAAATTATCCATATTACAGAAAAGCTGAGATCATAGTAGCCTTTGCAGCACCACACTTCAATATAGTTCAGGTGGGTGGCTGCGTCAGCATGCGTAGGCTGCAAAGGAACAAGTAATAGGTTTATTCCAAGCTGAAAAAAAGAAGAAAACCCGAAGAAGGCTCCACGGCCGAAACGTTGTGCTCTCTTTCTTCTTTTTTTCAGCATGGAATAAACCTATTACTTGTTCCTCCACATTTCAATATTACTATCTGGCTAATCAACTGCATTAGATATTAAAATAGATATAGTTATACACTTGTTTCCAAGTCTTCATATTCCCCCTCTTCCGTTGAAGTCACTGTGTTCCAGGGTTCTTCTGTCTTAGGGGTTGAGGATGAGGCATTTTTCTGGCCTCTCCTCCTCCTCACAGGATGCACTGTCTTACGGCTGGCCATCCCACTCTGCCACCAAAATGTCACACAATGGCCTGAGGAAGGCCAAAGTAGGTCCATTTTATAAAAGAATGGCTCCGCCGCAAAGCACTCAAGTAAAATAAGTGCAGTTTATTTACAGTGCTCCCAGTCTCCCACACCAGAAAAACAAAACCCCAAAAAGGAACAAAAATAATTCTTCAAATAAAGATTAATCCTCCTTTTCTTATTGCTTTCTCTCTGTTTTAAGGCACACCACCTGACTCGCCACCCACCAACAACAACAACCCTTTCAGGCCCCTAGCATGTAAGCCCCTCCCCCTCTGGAACAAACCATTTCTCCAATTCATATGCATGTGGTTTTTCCCATCCCCATAAATAAACCTGGAGAAGTGGGGTTAGGTTTGGCCTTCTGAGGCCACCATAGGCTGACTCACCCCAGAAGTACCAACACCAAACAAACAGTGAGTATCATCTATTTTGAGAGCGCTCTCTATTCACACCACAATACTCACTCATACCTGTGTTTAAGTATGTGTTTTATGTATGTGAATGTATAGTCAAGTTCAAGTTTATTCTCATTATACTCATATACAGGTACAGATGCAGCCATTCAAAATGCACTGTACAAACCCGCGGTACGGGCAACTACCCACAAGCCACCGCAGGGCACCGAGGTAAGTGATTGGCTGGCCAAAATGACCATCAGGGGCACTCGTGGTGCATTGGTCGGTAGTGAAAAGATTTAATCATTTAATTTCTTTACTGTGCACATTTTAATCCGCTTAGTATTGAATATTTATATGAAATTTTACCACTAAAGGGAAATTTTAGTAGCTGAGCATAAAAAGAAGAGGAGCATAATGCATATGAAGGTCATAAACGATATTAATTTAGGAACATAAACATTACTGTATGTAAACTGTACTGTGTATGGCTGATCTTGGTAGTTTAAAGAAAACATACACACCAGTCTTCCATTTCTCCCTAAACATTTTAAGCATGAAAGTTTTATGAAACGGTACCCAAATATGCGATTGCTGTATAGAATGAATTTTAATTTAAAAAAATTATTTAACACGAAAATTAAGCTGTTTACATCTTCCGCCTGAGAACATAGTCACCCGTTGCTACCCAACGCAGAAACAAAGCCACTAACTACCACAAAAATATTAAAAATAATGTACTGTAGCTGGGATTAACTTTTTTTCGAACATGTCTCTACCTTCTGCGACTTGGACACGGAATGGTTAAAGATGGCGACAACTCAGGCAGGGCAGCCTAAAGGGGGGGAAGGCCACCCTTGAGCGACGCTACCCCCGCTCCGGAAAGCTAGAAAGAGTGCTTCACCCCGCCTGCTGTGGGAAGGGTTGGCCAAAGCCGGGGCTTATTTCTTCCCTGCCTCATCGAGGGCAGACCCTGCCAGGCCCTCGTCGACACCGGTTCGACCATCACCCTGCTGCGGCCTGGTGTCCTGCCGGGGAACCGAGGCAGCAGGACCCCGTTTCACTGTTACCTGGATACCTCTTGGGGGATATCCTGAATATCCTCTCGGGGGATATTCTAACAACAAGTGATTATAAGACGATCTGTCAAAGTGCAATGAAATACAATATGCTGGACAGTATGCTTCTCAAAGCGCTTTACAGGATAACAACAATAACAACAACAATTTTACAAGTCCTGGGAGGAAGAATATCATCAATATTAATAATAATAAACTTTATTATATAGCGCCTTTAAAAAAACTTTTTTAAAATGCATTTGCATTTGCACACAGAGCAGTGTTTACTTGAACATGGAGATGCCATACTGAAAAATTCCTGCACACAACCATTCCAGCAGAGTTTGCATCATTTGGCAGGGCTAAGATTCATACACGTGGTGGTGGATTTGGAGACAAAATGTATTTACATTGGGTTGCTGTAAGGGAGCACTAATAAGCCCAAAGCTCTACTTATTATTTTACAAGAGACTGCACCTGACAAGCTGGACAGTATGCTTCTCAAAGCGCTTTTCAGGATAACAACAACAACAATAACAACAATTTACAAATTTTGGGAGGAAAAATATGATCAATATTAATAATAATAATAAACTTTATTTTATATAGCGCCTTTAAAGGTGGCTCCTCAAAGCGCTTTACAGGATAACAACCGATGAAACAACAGTGGCTGGGGGTTGAAAATACCTGTGAAACCAATTTAATTCATCACAGCCAGCACTCCTGCAGAGAGTGATGAAAACTGCGCAGCGTCAGGCAAATGCACATTAATATGTTGGGCTTTTGGGTTCGGGTGGATTTGCGCCCTACAGTTCAACCTGCGGTACCGCTGTGAACTGTACATACAGTACAAAATGTTATTTTGAAATATAAAAAATGTCAATATACTTTAGGAGAAATTGAGTATTGGTGTGTATTTTTTCTTTAAAATACCAATAACAGCAACATACAGTTTACATAATATGTTTATGTTCCTAAATTAATATCGTTTATGACCTTTATGACCTTCGTTATGCTCCTCTGCGTTTTATGCTTAGCTACTAAAATTTCCCTTTAGTGGTAAAATTCCATATAAGCAGATTAAAATGTGCACAGTAAAGAGATTAAATGATTAAATCTTTTCACTAACGACCAATACCCCACATTATCTTCCGTGTCGCATTAACATTGGAATGTTTTTTTTTTACAAGTGTTAAAAGAAGCGGTACACAACCTGTCTCCTCTATAACTCTTCAGTTTACAGAGAAATTCCACCAGAGCCTCACAACATTGTCCAATAATACTCTTCTCGTGTCTAATTTTTAGTTAAGCAGGATTTGAGCTACAGACCATAACAGACCAAAAACAGAATCCACCTGCGATTCGGGTGTTAACAAAACGTGTTTACAAAGAAAGTGAAATACAGTGATACTACCAGTTATATAGATACATAGATTTAGAAATGTAGATCCTTAAATTAATATCATGATTAATTTATTTAGATATGTGCTTACATATTCTTGATTATAAAACAGATAATTCCGGTCCTGGAATCTGACTGACTGACACCCTTCTGAAGCGGTACCATAATCTCTGGTATACGGACGCCCCTGAAATTTGACTTGTTACTGTGTGATACATTTTAAAGACGTAGATAAAAAAGTTTGGATTCTCATGTATCTGGTACAAGTATCTTTTAAAACAGTCTTTGTTGTGCTCTTGAGGATCCTTGTGATATTTTGAGCTCTGGTTGAATGATAAGTGTCGCAGTTTAAATAATTTTCGTTGTTAGAAATTATGAAACGCTCTGTTAAAAGCAAGGGAGTTTTTATGTCTGTTATACTAAAAGAAAATGCCCGACGAACTAGGGATTGGACAGTTTTTCAGTGCTTGTACAATCGATGGAAATGTTCAAATAAATGTGCTAAAGAAATAAACAAAAAAAGTAATTTATTCCTTTATCATATTGGCTAGCTAATGTCCCGTCCTTGTTAGTTAGATCAATGAAATGCTATGTTACTTTTTGTTAATGAAAAAATAAAGTATTTTAATTTAAAATGATGGTTACAAATAATGTGGACCAGCGTAATACTTTGAGTTTACAGCTTGTCCAAGGTCATTCATTATTAATAATATGAGTAATATCTTCGGTAAAGGCTTTGATGCATAAAATATTTCTGTATAATTAAAATATTTATGATAAAGGTAGGTTGTGTACTTTTGCCCAACTGAGCAATCTTGCTTTCATAAAATATACCAACTTTTTAATGACTGATGATTAACATGCTGTGATACACAGGTTAAATTTAAAAGCTCAAATGCTGTACATGAGAGGTTAAGCTTTATTGGCTCCTCCTGGCGGTTTTACAAGGTGATTCCGGATACTTTCCAGTATGTTGTCAAATGGCACGATACACCGCGGGATACTGTGTGAAACTGCGTTTTGATGCAACACGCCCACCGGGGTATACCGCAAAATACCCCATCCATTTTGAATGGCTGCATCTGTATATGGTATAACGAAATGCTTTTTAGCTACCTATCAGACAGTAAGAAGTACAAAAAAACAACAACAATACAATTGCATAAGAAAAGAAAGACAGAGACAACAGGCAATGTGCAAAACAACAACAGGCTTACATCATACATCAACAGAATGAAATAAAGGATGGAAAATTATGGGGAGTGAGCTTCTTGACATGTGAGGTAGAAGTAGATTTCAACGTGTGCTTGAGTTCTGGTAAAGAGAGAAGGCACTGTGAGGTTCAGATCATAGGTGAGAGAGGCTGCGAGTTCAATAGTTTGATAGTGCGGGGGTATAATCTGTCTTTGAGTCTGGTCATCTGGGCCCGAATGCTCCGGTACCATTTTCCAGATGGCAGAGGGTCAAACAGTCTGTAGCTGGGGCGTGTGGGGTCTTTGGTGATGCTTAGAGCTTTCCTTAAGTACCATCTGTCATAAATGTCCTGAATGGATGGGAGAGCAACCCCAGTGATGAACTGGGCAGTTTTCAGCACCCACTGTAGGGCTTTCTCGGTCAGCAATACTGCAGTTGCCACACTGTGATGCAACTTGTCAGTGTGCTTTCTGTAGTGCATCTGTAAAAGTAAATGAGGATCTGGGGACATATCTTAGCCTTCTTCAACCATCTTAGGAAGTACAGGCACTGTTGCGCTTTCTTGATCAGACAGGTGGTGTTGAGAGACCATGTGAGGTCCTCGGTGATGTGGGCGCCAAGGAATTTGAAGTTACTGACCCTTTCCACTTCAGTCCCATTGATGTGGATAGGGGCATGTCTGTTTTCTGAAATCAACGATCAGCTCCTTGGTTTTGCTGACGTTGAGGGTGAGGTTGTTGTCTTCACACCACGTTGTAAGGAGATTGACCACCTCCCTGTAGGCCATCTCATCATTTTCTGTGATCAGACCTACAACTGTGGTGTCATTGGCAAACTTGATGATGGAGTTGTGTTTGGCCTTACAGTCATGGGTGTGGAGGGAGTAGAGCAGTGAACTAAGCACACAACCCTGGGGGACCCTAGTGTTCAGAGTTAGTATGCCAGAGGTGTGGTTTCCAAGCCTGAGGTCTGCCTGTCAGAAAGTCCCGAATCCAGTTGCAGAGGGTGGTGTCGAGACCCAGTGCACTGGGTTCTTGACTAGTTTCTCTGGAATGATAGTGTTAAAAGCTGAGCTGACATCGATGAATAGTAGTCTTGCATATGTGTTCTTTTTATCCAGATGGGATAGGGCAGTGTGTGGATCATCTGTGGATCTGCTTGGCCGGTAGGCAAATTGGTACGGGTCCAGTGTGTTTGGAATGGTGTCCTTAATGTGCCTCATGACCAGCTTCTCAAAGCACTTCATGATATTTAAAATTAAGTATGTGTTTTATGTATGTGAATGTATATGAAATTAAGTAGTAGCAGTTACTAGTCAAGCCCTGAGTGTGCACCCTCAGACTCCTCTGTCACAATGCTATTAACAAAAAATCCATGGGTGGAAATTGAACAGTTAGAATATGGAGAACTTTCTATCAGCGATTTACCATTTCTTACCCAAACAATTTAAAAACTCTTCTCACCCAAAATACATAGGTATCTCTATCTAGTCCCAGATGTCCAGGCATGCTTTTCTCTACTGTACCAAAGAGAAATGGAGAAATTGATGCAATGGTTCAAATACCTCTCTTTCTCCTAGTAATTTCAAACTAAGTGTTCATTTCTCAATACAGCCTTAAAGAAGGCCCTCCTTCTTTGCATTGGCCACATCCGGCAAAAATATCTGGTTGAGAGGACAGTGCTCTGTTACTTACACAGGATCCATGTATAGTTTCTTCATGCCACTCTACTGTCTGGGAGATAGAATTCCAAAATAAACTTAAACATGTTGCGTTAATGTCCAGATGATCGAGGGAGGAAGGTACTGTAGGTATAAAAAACTAAGTTCCACTAGAAAGTGCAAAAGAACCCACATACAAGGCCCGAGAAAATCACATAGATATTCACATCTCAAGTAAACCTATAGTAGTGCCCATATCACAGCCACTTTTCCATTTATTTCACTCTGGAAGATAAGTTAATTCAAGAACGGAAGAGTAAGCTTTGTCCACAATTCACCAACTTTCAAAACCAGTTTCAAATCCTATGTACTGTAAATATTTTTCTTCAATCTAAAATTGATAGCATCTGGAATCAGATTGTACATTGTGTTTTTGGTTCAGAGAACAATTTATTTCTCTTCAAACATCTTTCCTTGTAATTTCATGCAATATCTTCTCAGCTATCTGAAATTATCATTAAAATTAAACCTACACAAATTAATTGGATTTTATTTCCACTGTTCTTCTGTGTTTAGGTTTTGCGATTCTCTGTTCCATTGTTCTGCATGATATCAATTATCAAGATCTGGAATTGTTCCATCAGCCTTCAGCTTGCAATTTTTATCCCCCTTTAAAATGCAGAATTTAGGCAGCTTAGCTCAATTATTATAGTCTATATATAACTTAGTGTTTATGGCAAATGTTCTAGATCAGACACAAAACCAATTAACTGCAAATAAGCTGTATGAGCCTTTTCAGTCGGAGTTTAAACTACTGTATAGTACTGAATCAGCTCATGAACTGCTGTTGACTTTTGTCCTGCTGGACCTTAGCGCTGATTTTGATACTGTTGATTCTTTATTCTGCCTGCCTAGTGCCCCCCAGGTTGGAGACCTCACAGACTAAATGGACAGGCGCCTGGGAAGAACTGGATTGGATCTAGTTTTCATGGTCCATGCTAGAAATGATAGGCAGATTATTTTTGAAAATATACAGAATAAGTAAAGAGGTGAGGTATGTGGGGTCATTTGTGACCTGTGCCTTACAACTGAATCTCATGCTCACAATATGATGAATAAGTCATTTTTTTCAAGATTGCTTGCATTTATACACATCTCTCATTTGGAAGCATAAAATCTAATGCATGGTTTTTCTCCTTATTCAATGTTTTTTTGGAAACATCAACAATTTCTTACAATGAATATGGACCACATTGCACTGGAGTAACTTAAGAATTAGAAAGTGAAAGTTCTTGAGTGGACTGGTCAAAATCATGACTTAAATCCATTTGGAGGGTCTGTAGAAAGACTTGAAAACTGTCATCCATAAGTAATTCCCACGCAACACAAGAGAGCTTAAAGAAATGTGACAGGAATAGAAAACAATGTAATGTTGGCAGAAACTTACTTTAAAATTACCAGTAGTTGTAATTGCTGCCAAAGTTTCTTCCACTGAATATTGAGTTTATGGATCAGAATACTGTTGAAGTGTTGAATTATAGATAATATTTAACGGTCAGTAACATTATCTTAACACTATACTTTTAGAAATGTTCTATGACTGATGTATATAAATTTTGAGACAATTGATTCCTCCAGTAGTGCTACACATCCTCCTCTTCTGTCACTTCTGAAAAGTGAATATCAAGTTGTATTAAACAAATCTCCATTTTCTATTAGCCATGTTTTTGTGATCCTAATTATATCCCAATTGCCTGCTAATGTTGTAGCTTGTAACTTGTGTATTTGGTTTGAAATACTTCTTAATATTTAAGTATTTATTTATTTAACATTTAATTGCCATGTCCTTTTTTGTTTTCTTTCTTGATTATCTGTGACTGGCTATGTGACTGAGCCCTGGTTTAGTCAAAAGATCAGGTAAAGACTCATTATATGCTCAAAGGTAAAGAAAAGAAACACAATGTTTTGTCTTCTTCAGATGAGGGAGAGAGAGGGAAAGTAGCAAGGTGTAGAAGGAAAAAAAAGACAGGGATCACCAACTTTTTCAGCAGCATTCACCCCAGAGCACGTTTTGCTGATGACACCTCTTAACCCACAGCCAACAACATCCCAGTTATCAATGCCATCAACAAAATTGATCCCAAACAAAGCTGTTGGACTCCCCCCTCTGGCTGGGGCATCAACCAATGCAACAATGAAGCTTCCAAGACCCTGTAACAGGAGCCCGTCCAGGCTCCAGTGAAGTGTAGTTCTGGACCTTATGCAGACGGTATAATCTGGAAGTGAGTGGAGTAGGACAACTGGGAGGAGATGACGAGGATCAGGGCAGGTTGACAGTGAACTGGTGCTTGGGGGGCGTGGCCATGGCAAACAAGTCCAAGGGAGTCCAGGGGGAAATCCAGGGCGAAGTCCAAGGTCCTAATCAGAGTGATCTTCCTCGAAAACAAGACAAAGTTAAAAACCAGAACAGGATCCGGTAAAGGAAAATAAACACAGGATGACCTGGCCAGGCCAGGTATCAAATATCAAAGATGGTGAACAGAAAAACAATTATACAGATATCGGAATTAACAAATACATACATTTTTCACTTATTTACAGTATGTTGTCCAGGGTCTTTTTCCACTTTTTTAAAACAAAGATTTTCTTGTAAACAAAAAACCCACTCTTTCTATAGAATTTAATTATTGAATTCTTAAAAGCGTGGTAGCAACTGGATCTAAATCAAATAAATTATAATTATTTTATTTTTTTAATTATTTGATTGACTATTTTAGTTCAATTCTGCGTCATAACATCTAGACTAGAATATTGTTTTACTGTAATGGGGCTATTGCCTTCTACACCCAATTGCATTATATTGTTACACACTACAGGGACACAGAGTAAATTACTGTAAAAATATGTGGCATGTGAGTTCGATCATGTGAGAATTGACATGCAATTTATTTGTATTCTCTGGCACAGTATTGGTGAAAGAGTAATAAATCAGAGTTAAATGTGGACATACATTTATTAACAAAACACAATAATGTATGCAGCAAATAATATTACACTACATACTGTACATCAACTTAATTCATATGTTCAAGTCTATGCATTTCAGAGGCCTGCATCCTACAGAACTAGAAGCCCTCAATTCTACCTCTGAAGACTGACAGCACTATGCACCACCTTAACAAGCCAAAAAGAAAACACCCTGCCATCCTAAAATAAGGAATAACTCAAAATTAAATCTAAGATCCTACAACTTGGATGCTCCAAAGTGAATGAGAATCAAGTCGCTCTATTATAAAAATGCATCCTCAAACCAGGAGAGATTGTTTTTAGTCTGAGGATTCCACAATACAGGAAATTGGAATCTTCTCAAACAAAATAGGGCAGCAGGCTACCAAAAATAATGTTCAGATTACCTAACCAGGACTCTAAGGCTGATCAAACAAGGTCCTTGCACATGGCACAAGTTCTGAGGAAAAAGAGGGCATGGCGTTTATTTTTCTGTCTATGTCCTTTCTCCTTTCTGTCTTTCTCTTCGTGTTCTATGGATATTGAAGGCCCTATGGATTTACCATAAAGTGAACCAGTAACCACCAGAAAATGCCTTTGATCATCTGTGTTTCTTAGCACATCTGCAACTAGGCAGATACTTCAAACTATACCTACTGCCTTAGGCTTATGAAGAAGGCCTTAAATAATTCAGTTAACCCATGAACTGCAAACAACACAATGCCATAAAAGGTATCATTACGGCTAACACAATTTTTCCCTGTGAAGTCAACAGGGCTTTGCTTTAATCCTTTCTGGCTAATTGCTGCCTTAGATGAGCCCACAGACAAACTGCCCCTCTCTGTTCTGACATTGATTACCTTAGGGTTATAGCTGCTGTTTAGTACAAGGCAGACTATTCCCATATTGACTCTAAGAAGAAAGATGGTGCATGTTTGTTTTCAAAATATTATTTTTGCAGTTGCTAAATATTACAATTTTCAATGACAATACTTAACTCCAGTGTTCTGAACTGTGAAAAGTCTACTTCTTCTCCAGGGAAATGCATTATTTTTCTGCAGCTGTGCTGCATAAAACTGCTTGCAGAAATCTTTGTAAGCATTCAGGCAATTATCATTTCTGCTTCACGGCAATTAACAAAACTCCAAGAGCTGAAAGCCACCATGCTGTGCCGCTCATTGATTTTATTGTTTTCTTTATTTGAGCATGATGATAATGGACTGAGTAAGCTAAAATATCTTCACTTAACTATGAAGTCTAGAATTAGAATCCCTGATCTCGAGTAAGTGCTTTTTTTCAGCTAGTATCACCAGACTAGTTTCCTTGAAGACTTGGTTTTTCCTCTCTAATGAACTGTGAAGTACAGCAATTTCATTTATAGTGAATAGGTGGTCTATGAAAAGGGACTGACACTGCACTTTTACAGGCTGGTGGACTTTTCATTCTGAGCTTGGAGCCTGAATTGCCATAGCCTCAGGGAGAACAACAAAGGTGAATGTAGATTATCTTTCGAAAGAAAATAAATCTAATTTTACCTTACGTATTTAATGTAAAGCAATTACAATTACAAAACCAGCAGTGGCTCTGAAATATAAGATGATAACTTGCAACAATGGTGAAAGTTAATTAAATTATTGGGTCTAAATATGAGGTAACAATTTAAGGAAAAAAAGACGATGTACGATGTATTGCAAGAAAAGCTAAAGAGTAAAAATTCAAGAGTTTTGAACAGAACTACAGCAGTATTTTAGCACAGAAAAACATGAAGGGATGATGTGAAGTCAAGTGACTTGAATAATGTGGAAAACGTCTGCAGGTATAAAGAAAAGGGCTTATATAGTAAGGCTTCAACATTCATGTGGTTTCAGTTATATATTATATAACTATAACTATATCAGTTATATATGTGTTATATATTATAACACAGTAAAATGTGAATTTAGCTACTGATGTCTGGCTGTAGGCAAGGTACTGTAAGTAAAGGAAGTGGTGGCTGAGCACAGGAGAGAGGTGCACTGACAGCTGCAGGTGTTGAGTCTGGGGCTGAGGTTGAGGCGCTGGGTTTTCGGTGCTGGGTGTGGGGTGAGTGTTGAGTGAGTTGAGGGCTGTGAGTGTAAGACCAAGCCTGGTGGCGTAGAGTGGAGACATCAGCGGCTGGAAGTGGATCTGGAAGTGTGACATCAGACTGGTTGAGATTAAGAGCCAGCAGTAATCACTGAGTGTGATGTACAGCAGAGAGCAAGAAGCTTTGTATGTAAGATAGTGAGGAATTAGAGAAGGTGGGGAGTGAGAGAAGGATCAGGAGGCTCCAAGTAAGGAATCCAAGTGTTGATTTATGTGGATCCTATGCAGACGAAGGAGAATGTAGATACTAAAGCAGGTGTCCAATCCGAAATGTTAGGCGGGTTCGTAGTCAAAGGCAAAAGGTAGTTCGAAAGCCGAGAGATATTGAAACAGGCGTCCAATCCAAAACATAAGGCAAGTCTGTGGCCGAAAGGCAAAGGGAAGTTCAGAAGCTGAAAATAGTATCGTTAGATGGTTTCAAACAAGGCAAGGTAGGAACACTCTTTGAGAGGAAACAATACCGAGCAGCAAGAAGCGGGTCTTGATGGTTTAAATAGTGCTGCATGCCGCATGATAGAGCGTGTGCTGATGGATTAACACATGCGGCTGTGCTTGCTATTATTAACCTGGTGCTGGCACTGGTTAGCTCTTTTGTCTGTTGATCTCAGCTGGCTGGTGGTTGTTGCACTCCATGTGTGTTGTTGAGGAACAGAGACCTTGAAATCCATAATGAACACGTCTATAATATAGATTTGTGTAACTGGGCTGCAAACCCAGATGTTATAATAGGCTGTAATCTGGTGTCCAAGGTAGAATCATTATACTGTCACATTATGTCCTATATGGGTGCAGCTAACATAGCTTGGCTTATATCTATCCTAACTGCTGTCATAATTTTTGACTCTCTACTTCATTACTAACGTAAGAAAAGTATTAATGTTTTAAAATCTTAATTTAAAATGTCAATTTTTATCAGTGTCCTTGAGGATTGTGAACACTTGAATCTGGTATCGTTTTAAGTCTGCATTAATTTTGCCTGTTCATTAAACATACAAATGTACAGTATCTGCTTCTTCTTTGGATTGATTACAGAATTTTTACTGTAGTTACTACTTCCTTTTGTATATAGTGGACAATTTTTAAAGTTTTAACACATCAACTTTAATTTTATACTTTTGCTGATATAATCTAATATTCTTTGTTTATACTGTTTATTTACATTGTCTAGAAAATTAAAATGATGTGTAACAACACTGACGTTAGCTAAGTTTCTCTATCTTACAATGCCTTCTAATATTACTGTAAATAAAAACTCTAATTTTTGCTTTAGATGTAAGTAATGTGTATCCATGATCAGGAGGTTAATATGAAAGATTAGTATAATATATAATTTATTTTGAAAAAATCTAATTCCCACACCTGATCATTTTAGAGCCAAAATATACTGTAGTTTTTGTTTAACGTAGTGATTTTAAGTATTCAATTACATTAACTTTAAGTAAATTTCAAAGTATAAAAGTCAGCATGTAGTTGGATAGGAACAAGTAATAGGTTTATTCCATGCTGGAAAAAAAGAAGAAAGAAAACACAACGTTTCGGCCGAAGAGCCTTCTTCAGATGCCACCTGAAGAAGGCTCCACGGCCGAAACGTTGTGTTTTCTTTCTTCTTTTTTTCAGCATGGAATAAACCTATTACTTGTTCCTTTGCAGCCTACGCATGCTGACGCAGCTACCCACCTGAACTACTATGAAGTTGGATATGCCTTTGTGGCAATAACTGCATACATCATTGACATGAGCTCAGCAAACTCTATGTAATCATTTTGGATGCTTTGCCAAGGTTTTGCTGTGGTCACTTTGAGTTATTGCTTATTATTGTGGTGTTCTAACTTCATTTTTTGTCAGCATGGAAAATGCAATCTCAATTAGATTTAAAATTGGTGATTGACTTAGCCAGTCTATGATTTTACTCTTTTTTCTCTCCTGATTAATAACTTGTATTAGATTTATGTTTAGGACTTATGGACCATTGTCATGCTGCATGATGAAACACTGCCTAATAAGTATAAAGCCATTTGTTTCTGCATACGGTATGCAGACAAAATGTTTCTGTAAACTTCAGAATCAGAATTCAGTTTATTCTGCTGTACTTACCAGATACACAAACAGATCATAATATAATCACTTATAAAAGATGTAAGATTATTCAGACTTTAACCTTTCTATAAGTTTGGTCAAAGTTTATCATGGTCTTGTGTATCTGTTATGTTGTCTCAGTTCTCTTTGGAGGTTGCTTGTGATATTATGGACAGATTGTTCTTGACAGCTCTGATAATTTTTGTAATTAACTCCAAATATATTTCTTACCTGACCTGGTCTTGGCTATTTGATGTGATTTAACTCTTCAATATAATACCACTTTTTAATTTTAACTTAAGCCAAATTTCTGCACTATGGTTTAATAATAATAATTTCTTACACTTATATAGCACTTTTCTAGACACTCAACTCAAAGTGCTTTAAATGTAATGGGGACTCCCATCTACCACCACCAGTATACTCACCACACATCGGTTATCAGTGTGGAGGAGAACAAAGCGATATGATCACTTTATTAGCCATATATAATTTCTTGCATTTGGAATTTGTCTTTTCACATAACCCAGCTTGCTCTCCATGAGACACACAGGTGGGGAGAGAGAAGCTTGGGGTCAGAACACAGGGTCAGACATTTATATGGCACCCCTGGAGCAGCTGGGATTAAGGGCCTTGCTCAGGGGCCCAACAGATTAGGATTCCTCTGCCAGTCACGGGATTTGAACCGGCAACCCTCCAGACACAGGTGTAGATCCTTAGCCACAGAGCCACCTCCAGTTCATAGACAGGATTTATGAGAAGGCCTTGATTGGTAGAGTCCAATGGGAACGCCCTGTTTTAGCTTCTAACTGTATAATTTTCATAAACACACAATTCTGCTTTTTTCCATTTTGAATTTGGATTACAGATTACAGACACTGAAGTTAAAACAAATCAGGTTATCAGGATGTCCACAGCTCTTTTCCAAGTGCCTTATGACCTAAAAATAGGCTGGGCAAACGATTTTTAAAAATTTTTAAAAATAAATAAAAAATGAGATATAATGATGTGTTCCTGCTTAACTTAGACATTGCACGACTTTAAAACCTATAAAAACAGGTTTCGAGAGTTAAAAACCAGTTTTTATGCGCGAAAAATGGGTGATTTTTCTTCCTCGTGATCAGCTCAGAATCTTTGTGTACGCTGTAAGGTTTTTACTTCTTAATTAAACGTTTAAAATACACGAATTTCATAAAGACAACACACGTTTCGAAGAGAAAAAATCCCATTATTTTCTCTTCCTGTTGTGTGAAACTGATCAGCAGGTCTTTTTTTCCCCAATCAGAGGCTCTGAAAATAGTGTACTGCCCACTGCGCTCCGTCAGAGAGGGGCGCAGCACCGAGAGAGGGAGGAGGCGCGGAGCTCAGTACAGAACGAACGTTCTGCTGCCTGGAGCGCTTATGGCAGCAATCACGTTTGCATTTATAACTGAGTTTTTAAAATTAATCAAGCAATATGAAGCATCTCTTTTTACTTTTAAGTCACTTAATTATCATTAAGCTCAGCTTTCTCACCACTTACACTACTTTTTGATACCATCCTTAGACAAAGCAGAAACTTGTTGTTCTGTCTAATGACATTACAAGTGGAAAGATTACAGATTTTAATCGTCTTTAATTTTGTTACGTTATACATTTTAGTAACGTTTCATCCATACAAACACCACAAAACTATTCTCGATTGTATTTCTGAATAGTATGTTACACTTAGTTCACTGTTTTAAATACATCTAATTAAGAAAGTTAGGTGTTAGCATAAACTATTAGCAATCAATAATATTAAATTTAGCACTGTAATAAGTTGTTGCACCTTCCCCCGCATCTTGTAAAAATATATTTTCATTGTTCAAATATACATTAAGTCTGACTATCATATAATAAGTTAAATACAAAACTAAAGAAAAAATAGGGTTAAATATAATTCAAAATATTTTGATAACAATGTTAACTGTTTATGAATAATAAAATGTATTAACTAAGGAGTAGGATGGCACAGTTGTTAGTATGTTTTTTGTTTTGTTTCTTTTTCATAAATATAACAATAGTACCTGATGTCTCAGTGGCTTTCAAAATTAAATTATGCATGCAAACCTGTGAACTAGAAAGATAACTAAGATATCCATCCATTTATAATGGTGGCGAAGTGGTTAGCATTGCTATCTTGGAGCACTGGGGTCCTAGGTTCAATTCCTGCCATCCTGTGTGTGTGGGGTTTGCATGTTCTCTCTGGGTTACATGGTTTTTCTCCATATGTGTGATATGACTCCCTCTCGCACTCCAAAACATACTGGTAAGTTAATTGGTTTATGGGAAAACTGGCCCTGGTGTGTGTGTGTGTTTGTGTCTGTCTGTCCTGTGATGGACTGGCGCTATGTCCAGGGTGTATTCTGCCTTGTGTCCGTTGCTTACTGCGATAGGCTCCAAATCCTCTGTACTGGATAAAGAGATAAGAAATGGATGGAAGTAAAGGCACTGTGTGGATGGAACTATACACAGTGTTAGAAACCCACTATGAAATGGCAGCATCTCACTGAGAATAAAATATTTTATAGTGCTGACTTAAGGAAACAGCCTTTCCACCTCTCTTGCACATCAGTATCCATACTTAGTTATTTAAACAAATTGCCTCTAATTATAAACATCTTAATATGCTGGCTCTGTGGATCCGCATCAGCTATGTTTGCCCATTCCTTCAATTCATGTGCATCCAACACACAGTTCAATGCCAGCAACTACACAAAATCTAAAATACAATCCTCATTTCAGTATCTATGTAAACATACAGTCTGTTAACTTCATCATCTTCATCAAAAGTATGCCTAACCCCATTAGGAAGTGTTCTTGTTATCAGTGTATTCCTCAGCTTTCCCCAAATTATCTTCTTCTTACCAACATCTCTATTCTTTTATCCTGCAATAACTCAGCCAACACTTAAATCTCCAAAAGCTGCTTGTGTTAATTTCTTTAAATCACAAATATCATGTGTAAATACTGGACATGTAATACTCTGCATTGTGGAATAATAGTTTATTTTAAAGGGAACTAGAGAAACTAAGAACTAGAGAAATCAAGAAAGACTTTTTTTTCTAGAATTAATAAATGCACACCCTGTTCACTGGGGAAATTAAGTCCACACTGAGCAATCTTCAATATGTTCAGAATATGACAGTGAGAATCCTATCAGGGATGCATTACACCTGTTTTCAAGTCCCTGCACTGGTTACCTATCAGGTTTCGAGTCAACTTCAAAATCCTTATCCTCATTCAGTACCTACAGTATATGGCTTATTATCTGTCTACTCTCCACCTTTGTCCGTCTGACTCTGGTCTTCTAGCTGTCCTCAAGAACATCTACATTCTGTGGGTGACAGGGTCTTCTCTAGCTGCACCCCCGAGCTCTCAATTTGTATTCTCAGTGATATCAGTCACGTACCCTGAGTGCATTCTTTTCAGAAGACTTAGTGTCTGTATCTGCTTCATTTTCTAATTTTGGTAGCACCTCTAACTGCTTGTCTTTCTTATATGTATTTACTTTGTAATCTGTGGTCCTTTTATCTGTTTTTACATTTACTGTATTGCTTTGAGATGCCACTTTTAAAGGTGATATATAAAAAAAAAAGTTTTTTATTATTGTTATAGAGAAACATGATCAGATTTTCCCTGGTTCAGAAAAAGATATCTAAAGTATACTAGTTTGTCACTCTTCTCATTCCCTTTGCTAAATGACTTTTCATACTAATCTGATCAATCTAACTGCCTGTTTTCTGTGCTTTCTCTATCCTGCTAGATTTGCAATTATTCTGAAAATTTTCTTCTTAAATTACTCATTTCTAAATACCTTTTTTCACTGTTAACATCTTGCAGCAACTCTGCGACAAAATATACACTTAGCTCAACCTGACAGTTCATCCTGCTACCAACATTGAATAAAAAAAATCTTAAGATTTCTATATTTATGTCTTTATTTAGTGGTTTCATTAGTGACAAAGGCTAAACTTTCTTGGAAAAATGTCTTTTATGTGTTGCGGAAAAAACTGACTTGCTTTAACATAATGTTTACAAATCCTTTCACCTGCCAATCTACCTGAATGCCCAACTATCTGTGAAGCCCTCCATGAAACCATGGTTGCTATTAATTTATTTAGGACTCACTGACTGAATTGCTGTTTTTTATGCATGATAATTTTCTGATTCCTCACTCTGTTTCATGTTTATAGATAAGACTTTATTGATCGCGAAGGGAAATTGATGTACATGTTCATGTACATGATGAACATGTTTGCATGTTCTTTTGTAACATACACCTTTTTGTGATTTTTTTGTATATCTAACCAAGTGTTCCTGCATCCCTCTTCTGCACTATAGTCATGGCTTTTTTTCTGTTTGCTGATTTCAAAGCAACACCTGCTCCATTTCTAAAACTTTTTGCCCATGTGCATTTTTGTATTTTTTACACCTCTAGCACTTTAACGTCCTGAATTTTCATTTACATTAATTTGTAGAATGAATTTGAGTTTTAGCCTTAAAAAGCTTAAGTTTTCACTATCTTTTGTTTCTTGTCCTACAACTGTTATTATTGATCACCGAATTATTGAACTTGACATGACTTCATTCAGCCTTTCCTGAACGTCTATGACAGGCAGAGAGAGTGCTGTTTCTGGTGCGATCTTTTGCAGCTGACATTTCACTGTTTTAAACGAACAATAAATTAGATTGCTCATAAATTATTCTATATAAACACAGCGTAATTGCCCTCCGAAAATCCTCTTTCTTGTTCGTTTTAGAGACCTTGATCGAAACTGATTTTAGATGTCAGAAAGGATTTATTTTCTCTGTATTTCCTACATTGCTTTGTCGAGATTTTAACTTTATATCTAACTTTATATCTAGGCTCAGATTTCAACTATAAATCGTACAGTAATTAATAGCAGTAAATACTGATGTTTTGCGCCCTCTTACCACAAAAATATATGTTTTGTAGCTGGGATTAACTTTATTTTGTACGCGTAGCTACTGCGATTCGGACACGGAACAGTTAAAGATGGCGGCAAATCAGACACCCAGAGGGGGGGCGTCGTCTCGCCTCCATAACTAAAATGCCAAATAGGAGTGGCTTAAGCGACATACACAGTCGTGTAACTGACAGTTTGAGGTAGCCTATCGTGTAAATTTCGCTTTGTTGCTGATAGGTTAAGCTTTCGAAACTCTGCCCCAAAGTCATGTGACTGATTTTTCGCCCTGTTTCGTTGGTTAAACGCAATGATCACAAGCACCACCATGGTTACTGGGATGTGTAGTTTTTAATTCAGTTTGAATTATAACTGTAGGTACTGTCTTAATATTTGTCCAGGGCTTTAAAGAGAAGGCGCGCCAAAAAACGTCGGTGCCGTTGTCTCCGCTTTAAAGGTACCCCCGTGCTGGAAGAATTTGACCTCGGAACGTTTGCCCAGCGTACTAAAAACAAACATTTTACCAACACCTATCTAAAAAACCTGTAATAGTGTGACACCTGTTAGTCAATTGTCCCAATACTTTTTCTCCTCTTTTTTTTGACCCAAGAAGGTAGAACTGAATAGACTTTATTAAAAATGTAATATATAGGAGATGTACTTAACATGTCATCAGTCATGCCTCTAGAAAGCGTAGATTTGTGTTATTGCATTACATAGCATTATGTGATGCATAATTGTTTTGTTTTTTTGTTAATAATTTTTGTTAATATCCGAACTGTGGCAGAGATTAAGAAAACTCACACGTGTCACAATTTTACTCTCAATGTATTTCCTTACCCCTGCAGGTAGCAAATATATTGAAAGGGGTTATCAAAAGGTTAGATGAGCTGAATGGGCTCATCTTAATTGTAATCTATTTTCGTTTGTATGTTCTGCCCGCCACAACAAATAAAAAATATTATAATAAAATATATCAATTTTTGTCTGTCATTTATTGGTATAATATGCTGTTGTTGAAAGTAAGCTTCATCTAAACCCAATCTAGCTGTCACCTAGAATTATATTACCATACACATGATCCTCCAATTGAGTTCTATTTATTGTTTTTAAAATCCTGCATGTTATAGAAATAAGACTTCTTAGGTTATGGTAACTTGATTAAGATTTGTTGCTTCTAACATCGGTAACAGCCCTACATCTTTTATGTTTATGTTAATAAAATGTCATGCTTGTTAAAAACCTAAGTGAAACAATGCATTTAATATATTGACCTTTTACCTGACATTGTCAAAATATTCTCCATTTTAATTCACAAATTGCTTTACTCCATCCTTTTCTATTGTCATTGTTACTTTAACAATATCATTTTTATTTTGCTTACACTTTATTGTACTTCATTTCATTCAGTGAATGCTTTTTTTAAGGAAAGTGTCACATTCCTAACACCTGAACAATGAAGCATGAACCACAGGTCACAAGTGGTAACTGTGTGGAAGTGGCATTTAATCTGAGAACAGGAGGCACTTTTTTAACCAACAATACTTTTTGAAAGTTTGTTTGCTTTTCAAACTCTAACATTTATAGATTCTTACAGCTTTAATTTATGGTTCTGCTCTTCCCGTTTCATCGTTCCTTTCTCTCTGGATCATCAGAGAGTGTACCCACACCTGTTGAACTCCTAAATTCTTATTAGGTATATTTCTGACTAGTTATATTGTAATGGCCTGGAAATACACTTTCTTCCTCATTCTCTGCTGCTTTCTGGGGAAAGTAGTTCAGACAAGCTCACAGAGTGTATGGACCCATCAAATGACTGAAAATTAGTCACAGTCACTTCTCCCCCAGGTTATAGCAGAACACAGTGGTGTGTAGGATTGACAAACTGGTAATCCTTCACTCTCCTGGATCAAGTACTCATATTTCCTAATCTTGGAACCCTGGTACCAAGCTGTGTCAGCCATCTCTCTCTGTAGCTTTTGCCAAGTTGGACAAATCTGCCAGATATGCCCGTTCTTCCTTGATTCTTTATTGCCCAGCACCAGATTCTTGCTTTCCTGTTGATCCTCTTCCACTTTTCTCAAGGGGTCCTGCCCCTGACTTGAAATCTTCTTCAACATACTGTATTCAGGTTATTCTGGCAAATGCAACCCTCATTCCTTCAGTTCTTACTTGGGGTTCTCAGACCACTACACCTATGCCTCAGGTTCTGGCAATGAAAAGGCTGATAGCAGCTCATCACTTAGCACTGGTAAGACTATGGACAACAGTGCCCCCTTTACCTTTGGTAACAGTTGGTGGGAGATCCATTACCCACTCCTTCTTGGACAAGCAACACTTCTCAGCAGGATTTACTTTCTTATTTTTATATTTTTAGTGAAACAGTTCCTGCAGAATCGTGGTTATTTTCTTCTCATGGGTTGCATGCTCCTGGGTAGCCTTCAGGTTTACTGTGGTTTGATTCTGCTAATACTAACTGGTTGTTTTGGCTGCTTCTCTCCATATCCCAGCTGCCTTTTCATCTTGTATATGATCTTTCATCTCCTGCAGACACCTGTGGATCAAAACCACCTTCTGACAATGATTCTCTGTGCCTATTTTGGTCAATTCCAGCTGGATTTGAGACTGATGATTAATTCTTATGCTACTACTTTAGACATGCCCATTTTGGCATTCTGTCAAAGAAGAATCCTTCTTCTAGCATGTCCTTCGGTTTAACATTTTCTTCTTCATGAAAGTGCTAGGGTATTGTGATGCCCTGATGAGCTCCAGTGCACCCACATCAAATTCCACAGCACATTCCACACGTAGAAAGCGCTCATCAGGGCCATCCCAGAATAGATCAGGCTGGGCTTATTTACCTCATTAGGGAAACTGCACACTATTTAAGCCCTGAGGAATCATTCCTCAGGGCTCTGTCTTTGTCTAATTAGAAGTGTGTGTCTGGTCCTGTCCCAGGTTTTTCCCAGGACACTTTCAAATTTCTCCTGGACTTCTCCCAGGACATTCCAGGTTTTCCCAGGACACTTTCAGATTCTTCCAGGATTTTTTCCCAGGATTTTCCAGACTTCCCAGGACATTCCTTACCCCAGTTTTCTGCTGTCAGATCACCATTGTTTTCAATGCCTCCAATAAACCTGTTTTCTCGACCGCAATTTGAGCTCTGGAACAATTGATTTGCAATGCCCTGTTTGCCCACTCGTGGGCCAGGCATAACAGGTATACAGTGGTTATATTTAATAAAATACAAGCACAATTGGGCATCCTCAAATGCAGGCTGTTTTTTTTCTTTTTTGTCATTATCTTATCCCTAGACCACTTTTGTCATGGCACTCAGGGCTCTCTCATGGTAGGGAGGCCACCACTGAATGGAACTGCTCTAAAAACCCTTTAAAAAGCTCAGTCTCGGAAAGTTCAACAACTGCCATCTAGTCTTCACTTACCACACTCTTACAATGTTGTCAGGGAGGTGTTCTTGCCGGATTCTATGCAGACAACACAATCTGGGATAAAGTGAGGAAACATGGGGAAAAAAGGCATGCAGGAGATGGGAATGAAAACAGGGAGACATGTCCATGGAGTGGTGGTGGTCAGGGGAGGTGTGGCCAAGGCAAACAATCCAGAGATCAGTCAAAAGGGAAATCCAAAACGGTGCGAAAGTCCAAAGCCAGGCAATCCATCCAAGACAGATGATTAAAACCAGAACCGGGTTGGGACCAGCAGGGGAGCGGTAGCGGGAGCGAGAACCGGAACTAAAACCTTTAACAGGGCCAGGCACACCCAGGTCCCGGACTCGCTTGGTACGGGAACCAATGCAGAGCCCAGAGTCAGTGTCTGGCTTTTAAGGGGGAACTGAAAAGGGTCCGGAACAGGGAGCAGGTGCGGGAGATGAATAACAAACAAGGAAGGGCTGAAGCGTCCTTAAGAGGAGGGGTTTGCGATCATGATAAATGTACTATAAATGCACTTTAATTATTGAATGTAACATTTATTAGCTACTAGTAAAGATTATGAAATCAAAACTCTTATCAGTATACATAAATGTAAGCACAATCATTATATTTCTTAAACATTTTCTGAAGTAATTTATTTTAAAAACACTAGTGCTGAAATGCTTTCTATGGCTTTTGGATTTCTGAAACCTCAGTTCAGTGTTAAGTTTAGGTATAAGCTTTGTAAATACATTTGTATGGGAAGTTAGAAAAATAAGTTTTAGATTAAAAAGATTTGTTGTTACTTGCATTTTACACATTTAAAGTTGTGATGGTTGCTATATAAAGGCAGGTATACTGCAAACAATGTAATAAAAAGGTATGTCAAAAATCCTTGTTGTTTGGTATCTGGTTGAAGCCCAGATTTACTACTGTTTTACTTTTCCAGTAGAAAATGAAATCTAAAGCTCTTATTAACTTCTTCTGATAATTTTTCACAAGTTGAGTAAGTACTTCCAGTGTTATGCAACCACTATCTACAATATATCACAATTTAACGAGAAGCTACTGAATCAAAACAATTGCATTAAGCAGAATAAGATTTTTTTATTTGAATTACCCCATACAGTACATCTATATTTAAAAACAAATTTAATCTTCTAGATGCATTTATTTAAATGACAAAGTTTGTGATTCCACCAGGAGAAGGCTCATTGAGGCGTTATACTTTAATAAAGTAATAAGGTTTCTAGATGTACCTTTGGTGGCTCCTATCAATATAGCCAAATGGAGCTGACACCAAAAGAGCTGAAATGAAGGACTACAAGTAATCACTTGATCTTGAAGTGGCTGTACTCCCTCAATAGACTATATAAGTAGAATTGCTGACGCAGCTATCCACCTGAACTATATGCTGTAAGTAGAATACTGAGTTGAATGAAGGAAACTTCTTTTGTGTTTGATTGACACTTAACTGTGAATGACCTTTTGTCTGTTTTGATTTGACCTGGAGGGTAGTTCACTAAGGGAGATTACTCAGCCATATAACTTTAGTAAATATGCTGAGAAAAGTTTAATTTCAAGAAGCAAAATCAAACTGTATCTAATTCAGTAATTATAGCAACACATACTGTATTCCTAACCTTTTCCATGCAGGTTATTTCAAACTTAGCCTGATTTTGTGGTTAAGAGCTTGTCTCGCATACAGTACCAATTAGTCCTATTAAAAAATGACATCAGCTTTCTGTAGGGATTCTATTAACAGTGAAGCAACTGTCAGTAGAGGTTTGCAGAAAGAAAGAAAGTTTAGGGATCACCAAAACCTTTTACAGTTTGCTAATATTTTTTTAAAGATACCATTGCAGTAGACAGGGCATGATTTACATTAATAATTTCTTAAAACCATAAATTAATAGAACTTCAGACTCTGCATTGGGCTGAGATTCCTTTAATTGGAACATACTGTATATTTACTGTGCTTGTGACTTGGAGGACTCTAGCAAAGCCAGAGTTTGTTGACAATAAGTGGTGATTGCACTAAAACAGTTTCTTGCAGGATTTCCTAATGTGATAGCTGTCATGGACTGCACAGGAGCAAATGAGACTGATTTACTTCAACAAAAAAAATCAAATCACAGCACCACTTTATAGAGGAAAAATTAATTTCAGCCCCTTGGTTGAACTGTCAAATTAAAACTCAAGTCCAGAACTTTGAAGCACAACAAAAAAGACAGACTGGAGAGGTGTAGCAGGCAGGTTGGAATATCTGAGGGAAGATGATAGGTGGCAAAGGAGTGACAGAGTAGCAGGGAAGAGGCTGCTTGAAGAAGAAGGAAGCAGGGTCAGTTGGTAGGCAGCAGCTTAGCTGAGCGAACACTGCCCATAGAAGCACAGAACTTGAGGAGAAAATAAATTTCTGATGAATGCTTTGAGGTTGAAATTAAGCAGTAATTTAGGCAAATGCAGTGGTAGTCAGCCTGGTGTATCAGGGAAGCTTAATGACGGAGTACCAGTCTAGCAGAGAGTTGAGCCTTAATTTGTCTTATTAATCAGGGTGGTTGATTACTAGATTGGCTGCCTTATTGAAAAATTGCTAGTCAAACAGACTTGCGGCCCAAGTGCTCAAGGGAATGTGATGGCCTATTGTAGCAACAGCGGGCTGTGAGCTGCTCCCAACCTGGGTGTAAAGTCACTGGGTAATCACTGATCCGTGGTTTCAGATGTGTATTTTCTTTTATAAGGGCTATAATATTTTTAAACTTTACTGTTAATGAATTACACTGCACAGTTATAACACTTTATACCACACTGATCTGTATAACCTTTTCTTCAGATCAATTTTTCTTACTTTTCTTTCTGTATGTTAAGATGTTGAACCTTGGAGGCAGGTTAATTCACAGTATCAATCTCCAATCTCCAGCCTGCAAAGGAGGTAGTTCCACACTCGTGAAACACCTGAATGAACTTGGCAAAAGTTATTTAATTCATAAACAGACCTTTTGGCTTTCATTATGCCTAATTGGAGGAAATTTTAAAAAATAGGAAATGCATATTTAAGCCACAATGTACATTTGTGATTTTATATCTTTGAATATGAAAAATGTACCATTACCATTTCAAAAGGTTTCTCATGTTTGTTTACTGTAGGTTTGCAAAAATAGAATATTTCTCATTAAGGTGGAGACATTAAACCACTAGTGTGAAATGAATCAATATTAAATTTAATATTAAATCATTTCAAATGACCCAGCAGTCACAGTTCACAAATGGAACTGTTGATGGCAAATTTCCTTTGGGTAGAAGAAGTATATGCTAAAAAAGACACCATCACGTCTTGGACATGAAGGTGCCTTACCAACAGTAGGCTGGGCAAACGATTTTTAAATTTTTTAAAAAAGAAATAAAAAATGAGATATAATGATGTGTTCCTGCTTAACTTAGACATTGCACGACTTTAAAACCTATAAAAATGGGTTACGAGAGTTAAAAACCACTTTTTATGCGCGAAAAATGGGTGATTTTTCTTCCTCGTGATCAGCTCAGAATCTCTGTGTACGCTGTAAGGTTTTTACTTCTTAATTAAACGTTTAAAATACACGAATTTCATAAAGACAACACACGTTTCGAAGAGAAAAAATCCCATTCTTTTCTCTTCCTGTTGTGTGAAACTCATCAGCAGGTCTTTTTTTCCCAATCAGAGGCTCTGAAAATAGCGTACCGCCCACTGCGCTCCGTCAGAGAGGGGCGCGGCACCGAGAGAGGGAGGAGGCGCGGAGCGCAGCAGCACAGAACAAACGTTCTACTGCCTGGAGCGCTTATGGCAGCGATCGCGTCTGCATTTATAACTTAGTTTTTAAAATTAATCAAGCAATATGAAGCATCTCTTTTTACTTTTAAGTCACTTAATTATCATTAAGCACAGCTTTCTCACCACCTAGACTACTTTTTGATACCATCCTTAGACAAAGCAGAAACTTCTTGTTCTGTCTAATGACATTACAAGTGGAAAGATTACAGAATTTAATCGTCTTTAAATTTGTTACGTTATACATTTTAGAAACGTTTCATCCATACAAACACCACAAAACTATTCTCGATTGTGTTTCTGAATGGTATGTTATCACTTAGTTCACTGTTTTAATTACAACTAATTAAGAAAGTTAGGTGTTAGCATAAACTATTAGCAATCAATATTAAATTTAGCACTGTAATAAGTTGTTGCACTTTCCCCCGTATCTTGTAAAAATATATTTTCATTGTTCAAATATACATTAAATCTGACTAATTAAATATAATTCAAAATATTTTGCTAACAATGTTAACTGTTTATAAATAATAAATTGTATTAACTAAAGAGTAGGATGGCACAGTTGTTAGTATGCTTTTTGTTTTGTTTCTTTTTCATAAATACAACAGTAGTACCTGATGTCTCAGCGCCTTTCAAAATTAAATTATGCATGCAAACCTGTGAACTAGAAAGATAACTAAGATATCCATCCATTTATAATGGTGGCAAAGTGGTTAGCATTGCTATCTTGGAGCACTGGGGTCCTAGATTCAATTCCTGCCATCCTGTGTGTGTGGGGTTTGCATGTTCTCTCTGGGTTACATGGTTTTTCTCCATATGTGTGATATGACTCCCTCTCGCACTCCAAAACATACTGGTAAGTTAATTGGTTTATGGGAAAACTGGCCCTGGTGTGTGTGTGTTTGTGTCTGTCTGTCCTGTGATGGACTGGCGCTATGTCCAGGGTGTATTCTGCCTTGTGTCCGTTGCTTGCTGGGATAGGCTCCTAATCCTCTGTACTGGATAAAGAGATTAGAAATGGATGGAAGTAAAGGCACTGTGTGGATTGAACTATACTCAGTGTTAGAAACCCACTATGAAATGGCAGCATCTCACTGAGAATAAAATATTTTATAGTGCTGGCTTAAGTAAACAGCCTTTCCACCTCTCTTGCACATCAGTATCCATACCTAGTTATTTAAACAAATTGCCTCTAATTATAAACATCTTAATATGCTGGCTCTGTGGATCCGCATCAGCGATGTTTGCCCATTCCTTCAATTCATGTGCATCCAACACACAGTTCAATGCTAGCAACTACACAAAATCTAAAATACAATCCTCATTTCAGTATCTATGTAAACATACAGTCTGTTAACTTCATCATCTTCATCAAAAGTATGCCTAACCCCATTAGGAAGTGTTCTTGTTATCAGTGTATTCCTCAGCTATCCCAAAATTATCTTCTTACCAACATCTCTAGTTTTTTATCCTGCAATAACTCAGCCAACACTTAAATCTCGAAAAGCTGCTTGTGTTCATTTCTTTAAATCACAATATCATGTGTAAATACTGTCCATATAATACTCTGCATTGTGGCATAATAGTTTATTTTAAAGGGAACTAGTGAAACTAAGAACTAGAGAAATCAAGAAAGGCTTTTTTTTCTAGAATTAATAAATGCACATCCTGTTCACTGGGGAAATTAAATCCACACTGAGCAATCTTCAATATGTTCAGAATATGACAGCGAGAATCCTATCAGGGATGCATTACACCTGTTTTCAAGTCCTTGCATTGGTTACCTATCAGGTTTCGAGTCAACTTCAAAATCCTCATCCTCATTCAGTACCTACAGTATATGGCTTATTATCTGTCTACTCCCCACCTTTGTCCGTCTGACTCTGGTCTTCTAGCTGTCCTCAAGAACATCTACATTCTGTGGGTGACAGGGTCTTCTCTAGCTGCACCCCAGAGCTCTCAATTTGTATTCCCAGTGATATCAGTCACGTACCCTGAGTGCATTTAAATCTAACCTCAGAACCTTTCTTTTCAGAAGACTTAGTGTCTGTATCTGCTTCATTTTCTAATTTTGGTAGCACCTCTAACTGCTTGTCTTTCTTATATGTATTTACTTTGTAATCTGTGGTCCTTTTATCTGTTTTTACATCTACTGTATTGCTTTGAGATGCCACCTTTAATGTTGATATATCAAATAAAGTTTTTTATTATTGTTATAGAGAAACATGATCAGTTTTCCCTGGTCCAGATAAAAAGATCTAAAGCATACTAGTTTGTCACTCTTCTCATTCCCTTTGCTAAATAACTTTTCATACTAATCTGATCAATCTAACTGCCTGTTTTCTGTGCTTTCTCTATCCTGCTAGATTTGCAATTATTCTGAACATTTTCTTCTTGAAATAACTCATTTCTAAATACCTTTTTTCACTGTTAACATCTTGCAGCAAAGCTGCGACAAAATATACACTTAGCACAGTTCATCCTGCTACCAACATTGAATAACAAAATCTTAAGATTTCTATATTTATGTCTTTATTTAGTGGTTTCATTAGTGACAAAGGCTAAACTTTCTTGGAAAAATGTATTTTATGTGTTGCAGAAAAAACTGACTTGCTTTAACAAAGTATGTTTACAAATCCTTTCACCTGGCAATCTACCTGAATGCCCACTTATCTGAGAAGCCCTCCATGAAACCATGGTTGCTATTAATTCATTTAGGGCTTATTGACAGAATTGCTGTTTTTTATGCATGCTAATTTTCTGATTCCTCACTCTGTTTCATGTTTATAGATAAGACTTTATTGATCGTGAAGGGAAATTGATGTACATGATGAACATGTTTGCATGTTCTTTTGTAACATACACCTTTTTGTGATTTTTTTTGTATATCTAAGCAAGTGTTCCTGCATCCCTCTTCTGCACTTTAGTCATGGCTTTTTTTCTGTTTGCTTATTTCAAAGCAACACCTGCTCCATTTCTAAAACTTTTTACTCATGTGCATTTTTGTATTTTTTACACCTCTAGCACTTTAACATCCTGAATTTTCATTTGCCTTAATTTGTAGAATGAACTTGAGTTTTAGCCTAAAGAAGTTTTCATTATCTTTTGTTTCTTGTCCTACAACTGTTATTATTGATCACCGAATTATTGTTCTTAACATGACTTCATTCAGCCTTTCCTGAACGTCTATGACAGGCAGAGAGAGTGCTGTTTCTGGTGCGATCTTTTGCAGCTGACATTTCACTGTTTTAAACGAACAAGAAATTAGATTGCTCATAGATCACTTATCCTATATAAACACAGCGTAATTGCCCTCCGAAAATCCTCTTTTTCTTGTTCGTTTTAGAGACCTTGATCGAAACTGATTTTAGATGTCAGAAAGGATTTCTTTTCTCTGTATTTCCTACATTGCTTTGTCGAGATTTTAACTTTATATCTAGGCTCAGATTTCAACTATAAATCGTACAGTAATTAATAGCAGTAAATACTGATGTTTTGCGCCCTCTTACCACAAAAATATATGTTTTGTAGCTGGGATGAACTTTATTTCATACGCGTAGCTACTGCGATTCGGACACGGACGGTTAAACATGGCGGCAAATCAGACACCCAGAGAGGGGGGGGGGGGGGGCGTTTTCTCGCCTCCATAACTAAAATGCCAAATAGGAGTGGCTTAAGCGACATACACAGTCGTGTAACTGACAGTTTGAGGTAGCCTATCGTGTAAATTTCGCTTTGTTGCTGATAGGTTAAGCTTTCGAAACTCTGCCCCAAAGTCATGTGACTGATTTTTCGCCCTGTTTCGTTGGTTAAACGCAATGATCACAAGCACCACCATGGTAACTGGGATGTGTAGTTTTTAATTCCGTTTGAATTATAACTGTACGTACTGTCTTCGTATTTGGCCAGGGCTTTAAAGAGAGGGCGCGCCAAAAATTTTCGGTGCCGTCGTCTCCGCTTTAAAGGTACCCCCGTCGCGGAAGAATTCGATCTCGGGACTTTTGCCCAGCGTACCAACAGCAGTAGTATTAGGTGTACATTTTGAATTATATAGTCTTAAAACACATCTTCATATAAATACTATGTGTTTTTGTTGCTGATGCTGTTAAAATTATTGCATGCCATTGGCTGGATTTTCTTATTTGGCAAAACATATTACATTATTGTAAGTGCTTTTGTCACTTTTTTTAAATTTGTGTGTTTCTTATCCCAAGAAATTCCTTGCAAAAATTGAAAGAGAGATTGGATTGTAGACTTATGTCAATTGTAATATCATATTGAGTAACACAATAATGAGCTGCCATCTGTTGTTTTCTCATTAAGTGGGAGCATATGTTAATGTGTCTTGCCTTGCATAAGTCAAGTACAAAATTGGATTGCATCTGTGATTCTTTTCCAAAAGCTTGTCATTAACTTTTCTGCTGATGAAAACTTTCTTTCCCTAGTTCTTGTTTATGCCAGTGGAAAAAAATGAACTTAAACTTAAGGGGAGCCCTTTTTAACAATATTAAAATCATGAATAAGTTTTCCACTGAGGAATGCAGCTTTGTAAGGAAAAAATGAAATGTCTAGATCTCATAGTTTATGTACAGGTTTTAACCTGGTGGGATTAAAAGCTTTTTTTCTATGATTATGGAAGGAGAAGATGTGATGTAATAAAGATGTTTCACCTAGAACTGTAAATTAAAATAAATGGTATGAATAGAAATCAAGGGGGATAAGGTCATACCTGAAACCAGTACTATCAATATTATACAACACAAATCCTTATTTCAGGGTTGAAATTAAGATTAAAATGTATCTTTTTGATTCATAGATTAGGCATTGGAGTTTGAAATTACTTTTGATTTAGTTTTAAAGATTGTAATTGTAAATATTGTAAAAACAGCATTACTACCACCTTCTAGTGTGATATTGTCATGTTGTCAAGGATCCATGCGCAGGGCTTCTGGTTTTGGAGCTGAATGGGAAAAGCCAGGTGCAGTGAGAGATGGCTTCTTGGAATTAGACCCGCAGATCCGGCTGGAGCAAAGCAACTGTAAGAGAAGCTGAAATGTAAATAAGATTAAATGTAAATAAGGTAGTTCTGAGCACAGAGAGTGAGACATTAAGTCCTCAAGCTGGCAAGAGGAAGGCTCAATAAATGACAGAGCACCAGAACTACGGGAAGGCAAGTCTTAAATACTATCAGTAATAGGAGAATTAATTGGAAGATTGGCTGCCTGATTGAAAGGCAGCCAGTTTCACAGACAACCACAATCATGGCTGAGTTGATGGAGGATTGCTCATGGGAATGCTGCAGTTGTCTGTCGCCACCACATGCTGCGAGCAGCTCCCAGTCAGGGTGTAACAGATATAGTCAGATCTCAGAAGCAAAGCAAGACTACTCAGTACTGGAATAGGAGACGTTTAAGGCAAGCCAGGTTTGTTCTGTAAGTGGTGTTGATGGACCAGAAGATGGCACTATTCGCTCTAGGTTAATTTACAAAACAATGCCAGACTATTTTGCATCACATTTATTAATTGTGAAAAAAATAGCAGAATGTTTTCTGCATGTGGATTGAAAATGTGAATAAAGTAGCAAATGCAAAAGAATGTGACTATCACCAGTGCAGTGAGTCAAAGATGTAAAACCATTCCTCAAAAGTGTAAAAATCACTTCTGCAACTGAATGTTGGACATTTTTTAATCATCTATATGCCTTCAGACCCTTACCTCTATTTCTCGTCTCCTCTCAAAGCCATATTTTGCTTTCCTTTTTGCTCTACTATGTCTGTTTTTTATAGCTGTTGGTTTCAACCTTTTTCTTTTTATTCTAATGTTTTCTTATAATATACACTATACATCTTTTATAGTTTGCCACTGATTTTTTTCTCACATGGAATATTTATGCTACACTACTGATTATTATTTGTCTGTGACAAAAAGTTCAATAATGTTTAAAAATCTATTTAAAAAAAACAATAGAAAGAAATCGAAAATTAAATATATACATTTATAATATTTCACTTTTCCACATATGTTTAAATATAAAGATAAAGCTATATTATATTTTATATAAAATATAAAAAGATGGCGCCGACAGGGAAAGCTGCTGTCCTGCGAGCTCCCATTCGTCCTTGTCTATTTCTTTAAAGACATTTCATTGCTAGAAACTACTGCTGCACGCTGTATTGTTTTTATTTGATAAACAAACTTTTATTTGAAATATATGTCCGATAGCGACAAGATAGCAGGAGAGTAACAGACCGAATCACAAGACTAAATCATAAACGATGGGACAAGCAAGAAGATCTGTTAACGATAAGACAGCAAGAGGTTAACACTTTGTTGCTTTGAAGTTATGTGTCAAGGTTTGAAAGAATTTTATCCAAAAGGACTAACTCTTCAAGCAGATAAGAAAAAAATGCAAATATGACATGTTTAAAATATATAAAAATACATACATTGACATATATGTCAAATCAAACATAGGTGAAAACTTTCAACTACATGTCAATCACCTCAATCATACAGTACCTCCTTGAGAAATTAATCTCCATATATTTGTTAGAGGTTTAATTACATATTTGTTGTAGAAGTTGAAGTAAGACACAGGATGTAAAAAGGGTTAACTTAAGTCAGTTCTGCCTGAAAATCAGACTTCTAAGCAACAGGGGTTTGTGGCAGGAAAGGGGTTAACTGATAAGGATTCCAGATGCGAGCTAGGAACCCCCTGGGGGCGTAATCTTAAACTGACCATTTGGCCAGGGTCTCTTAACTGGCCAAATACCATGACCCCCCCTTACCATAACACCGAATGACATCCGAAGCAGCAAGGAAGGACTATATAACCTAAAAGTTTGTACCGGCACATCGAACAATACTTCGGTTTTGTTGTTTCTTGCGGGAAACAAGACTTCGGCTTTATTGTTCCTTGCATGCAATAAACTCATCTGTTTTACTTCATCTCGGGATCCAGAACCTTATTTCTGTTACAACAAAGTTAATCAGGCTAAAAAACAACCAGCACTCATTCTCTCTGATTCTCTGCTTTGATTAACAGTCATCATCTTCCATAATTAGTGCATATAGTGAAGTGTAGTTTCTGAAAATTTCTACAAAAAACAAGTATAACTATAACTATTTTAAAACATTCAAATATTTTTTATCAGGACCACAGTATTCAAGGTCAAGGCAACAGCAACATATAATCACATGTATATACAGTATATTTTTGATGTGACTGAAAAATAATTTGATCTGCAGATGTTTAATGAGAGCTTTGTTAGATGGAGTAGTATTTTTAGCCTTTTTTCATATTATTGTTTATTCACCTAAAATAATTTCTAATACTTCTTTGTATTAGAGTAGAATCCAAAAGATCCTTCCAACTCTGACTTAGCACCCCATTTCTCATATAAAATGTGTGTTTCACATTATTACTGTACAGATGCAGCCATTCAAAACGAGCAGGTTATACCGTGGTAAAAAGCGGTGGGCGTGTCGCGGTATAACATGTCATAACACGGGCTACCGTATAATACCGCTTAATACCGCAAGTAAGATAATAGTATCTGGAATTACCGCCAAGTGGAGCTAATAAAGCTCATCCTCTCGTGTACAGCGTTTGAGCTGTCGCCATCAAAGTCTTTACCGAAGATACAGTATTACTAATAGTATTAATATTGAATGACCTTGGGCAAGCTGTAAACTCAAAGTATTACCCTGGTCCACATTCTTTGTAACCGTCTTTGTAAACGAAAATACTTTATTTTTTCATTGACAAATAGTAACACCACAGTATTTCGTTGATCCAATCACGCATTTGTTTCCAATCATACAAAGTAGTTCTTGAGAATCTCCGATTCGCCATGCCTTTCACATGCTCATAAAATATATTAATTTAGGTTGTCTTTGTCTTCTAAGTATCTTAATAAACTTTCAGCATAGCTTTCTCCCTGTTTAGATTTATTTTTCTTGGGATCAAACTTGGAAAGATTAGATTGTAATCGTTTTTATTTTTTAAATACATTTTAGAAAAGTGTAATCTATACTAAAACGCTGTATTTATTTAATAACACTTTATAGTTATATTAATAGAGATAAGAATTCAAGCTGATACTATTTAGACTTTTAATTATTTTAAACTGTATTACAGCATCGTACACATGCCTAAAAGAGAAGAGAGAAAAAAGCAACATTTCGGGTGTGAAGCCTTCTTCAGGTGTGAGGGTCTTCAGCTCAAAATGAAACGCTAAAATGTAATGTAGGCTCTGAACGGGTTCAACTATGGGCTTGCTTGAGGTCACTGCCTTTCATCTGAAATCCTGCTTGAATCCTGCTAAACTAAAAATTACACACAAGAAGAGAGAGGCTCTGGTGAAATTTCTCTGTGAACTGAAGAGTTAAAGTGTAAAGTGTCTCCTCCTTTTAACGGGAAGAGACGTGGTGCTTTAAACAAGAGAGGGTGGCGTTACTTTTTGTCAATGAAAAAGTGTCTCTCTCTGTGTCTCTCTCATGAAATGCCTCTCCCTGTTCAATCCATTGGAAAAAAGAAAAGGAGCATAACGCGTCTGATGGACGATATTAATTTAGAAACAGCATTTTTTGGAAACGAGATATTTTTTAACTGCACTGCATTGGAGAGAATACCATAGCGCATTTTTTATTACTCCCTGGCGGAAACGGGCTTCCATAAGAATCAGTATACTGTAGCTTCTGGGAAATACATTTTTCCTGCATTAAAGTTTAACCTGTTCAGAGCGCCTTACATTACAAACTCCAAGCATTTCATTTTGAGCTGAAGACCCTCACACCTGAAGAAGGATTCACAGCCGAAACATTGCAGTATTGTATTGCAGTAAATGTTAATATCTTATATCTAATTTTTTATTTCTTTAAAAAAAATCATTTGCCCAGCCTAAGAGGGGGTGTCTGCTCTCATTGACAGCTGGCACTCCTCCATACACTCAAGTGAAAAATTAATAACGCAATGTAAACATCGTTTTTACAATTTGTTGAAAATAAAAATGTTAAGTTCTCTAAAGCTTTCTCAGTCAAGTATGATAATTTACCTAGGGAGCTGTGTAAGCATGCGTAGGCAGCCAAATATCAGCTAAACTGGGAAGATGCGACACCAAAGATATTAATAATAAACTTTTAAATCTGAAGGGAGATCTAAAGGGATCCACACGATAGAGGTTCCTGCTACTGGAACGATTCAGAAGGTGACTAATTGTTGTTATTAAGAAATGACTTAGATTCGAACATGTTGTGATATTTAGAAATATAAAAAAGCTAATAGAGTGTCCATAATATTGCTATTTTAGCTTTTCAAAGAACTGTTTGTTAAAAGAAAACTCGTGGTGCTAGCTGGATTTGAACAGCCAACCTCTCACTTATAAGTCAGGCACTTAAACCATCATGCCACTAACACGGTCACATGAGAAGCGGTGTATTAATCCATCTGCTCACACCGTGAGGTGTCGTGGGAAGAAGCAACCGCGGTCTACTGCCAAACAGAAGGCCCTGTGAGGGGAGATGCTCTTTGATGCCTTCAATCTAAGGTTTCTCTTGGTTAACCTCTCACCTTGTACCCTGACATCCTAATGTTACGGTTTATGCTCTATACTGCATGTCAGTTAGATAGTGGCCATGCATACAAGAAGATGAGTAAAACAACCTGATCTGCTGTTGTTGCTTTGGACTGATATAGCTCCCACTATTTCTCTGACCCTTTTATTTCTGATTTTGTCTCATCTGATCTTGTTGGCAGCTTGTCTCAGCCAACTCATTTCACAGGTGGTGAGTTTACATTCTAGGCACTGGTATGTCAGAGAGGGAACGGAGATGGAATAAATTAGTTTTGTCTTCATCTCTATGGGGGTGTGGGTGTTTCAAGAGAGGTGTGAGATGATTCAAGATTCAAGATTTTTTATTTGCCATATACAACAAGTGTATTGGAATGCTTACTCATTCAGCTGTACCCTAGTAACAGTAGAGAAAAAAAAGGCACAAATGACAAACAGATATGGACAATAAATTTAGACAATAGACAGCCAGGTTATAATACAGCCAAGACAGGACATAGTGCAAACAGTGCAGTACCTTAAAGTGCAGGTTCTAATTTGAGCTGTTTATGATGCAGACTGCTCGGGGAAGAAGCTGTTTTTGAATTTATTGGTCAGTGTTCTGTCATCTCGGTCTTTCTTATGCTAATCTTCATATCATACTCATATCATAATTACAGGCTGCAGTATTAATTCTGGTGGTAAATCAGAAACTGACTTTGCTGATGATCTGAATCAATTTTATCTTTGGTTTGACATACATGATTTTTCAGATGAAATTAGTGCATTCAGAGGCAGGATCTCTAATTGTGCAATTACAATTGATGAGTCTAAGGTTTGTAAATGGTTCACTTAAATTACAGAGAGGAAGAGTCCGGGTCCTGATTCTCTTGGGGGAAGAGTGTTGAAAAGGTGTGCTAGACAGCTGTGTGACAACATTTCTTTAATTTTTTAATTGTCATTAACCCATCAAAAGGTTCCTAAGGTGTGGAAAGAATCAATTGTTGTTCCAGTGACAAAAGTAAAATCTCCCAGTTCTCTCAGTGATTACAGACCACAAGCTCTTGAAATGGAAATCTAATAAGTAAATTGATTCTTAAAATGTAGAGAGCTTTAGGAAAATATATAACAAAGTACGCACTGTTTAGGTTACTTTAGAAGACAATGTACCAAAACAATATATGCTGTCTAGGTCATTAGATTAGCCGAAAGTAACTGATAAGTTTGAAAAACAAATCTAGTGGGGCTTCTTCTTTCGTTTTTATGATGTAATCTGTTTTGTCTTAGGAAAAGGGGAAGTGTTAGAAGGGACAAAGTGCTGAGCTTTCTCTTACAGTGCAACATCTTATAAAAACCCTGTACTGCTTGTAACAAATTGAGTCTCTGATGCACTTTGCAGAGTGGCAACAGGGCTCCCAATATTGCAATATTGAAATAAAGACCTTACTCAGGTGAGATCTCTCTCTCATGGCTTCCTTGATAGGTATATTTCCATGACACTCTCCATGGTTATGAAGTTTTGAACAGATTGTGAAAAATTATATTGTGGCTAAAGTACAGAATCAGTGAAGTGGCCCTATTACATTGTTAAAAAGCAGGGTTGTACATACAGTACTTGGCTTGTTAATCCAATAGAAAAATTGATATTGACTTCAAGACAGTTTTAGCATCAAATACAACTTACTAACTCTGCAAGTAGATCACATTGGAACATTTCTTAGGTGAAATGTCTGCTGCACTACATATACTTATTTGCTCGTACATTGCTATACATTAATCATTTTAATGACTAGTGAGCAGAAAGGGCTGCTTCACATAGCAATTTATGTAAACTGCTCTCACCCATGGCACAACCAGGGGAAAGTGACAACATGGCAACTATATGGTACTTTCACAAAGTTCAAAATTTTGTGCTTAATTTTGTAAGTTGTAAAATTTTGTGATAGTGTCAATAATTTATTTTGTTACTTAGATTTAATAACTGGTCTGAGAAATTGGGACTGCAGTTCCCCTTTAAAAGGCAATATATATTCAAAACCTTCCTTTTTACCATTCATTTGGACTTTTGTGTTTTTTTCTTATAAGAAATGCACAGCAATTACATGCAGTCCAGTAGAACAATATATTTCAGAATAAACATTTCTGGTGTGTAATAATAATTAAAAACACCAGAACAATTACAACAGGACAAATCATGGTGAGTTGAAACTACACTGAATCCCTGGAAATAATTCTGTAGTTATTATCCACAGAAAGTCAATGCCAATTTGCATGGATTCAGGATTTTCTTATCTACACTAGGCAGAGATTAAGTATTTTTTTAATGAAGCTATTATACAGTAGGTTCTGAAGGACAAAGTTTGTGGGTTGTTCTCTGTTGAAGAAAAAATTACTTTTGAAGCATTGATCCATTTAAAAGCTTGTTGACGAATGTAAAGCTTTTCTATTCATGCGAGGAAAGACAGATTATTATTTTTGCATATCCATTTAATACAAAGTCACTCAGTCCTACAGTATTTCCATTTGTATTTCCAAATGAAAGAGATTTAAACATTGAACAAGGAGAACAATGTGCACTTTTCTCTATACATGCTGCTTTATTTTATTTTTTTTATTTTAAACTGACCATACTAAATATTTTTTGGTTGTATTCTAATGGAAATGCTTTTCTAATTTAAACTGTACTACACCTATTTTCTATTAAATTCTCACCGATCCTCTACATGACCTTATCTGACAGAGTACATGATGTAAAAGACATTCTGAAATTGGTCCGCGGAAATTAATTATTTCTATCAGGCCTTTGGAGAAGAAACTAGATCTTAATGTAATAAGACCACTGTTGCAAGCACAAACTCCTTCACAATAATTAGTTTGGTTGTCCATACAGATGCAGCCATTCAAAATGGGTGGGGTATTTCGCGGCATACCCCGGTGGGCGTGTCGCGGTGTCACGCAGTATCACGCAGTATCACGCGGTTAATCACGTGAAACTATCCGGCGTCACCTTGTAAAACCGCCAGGGGGAGCTTAACCTCTCATGTACAGCATTTGAGCTTTTAATTTTGAACTGTGTATTACAGCATGTTAATCATCAGTCATTAAAATGTTGGTATATTTTATGAAAGCAAGATTGCTCAGTTGGACAAAAGTACACAACCTACCTTTATCAGAAATATTTATGCATCAAAGCCTTTACCGAAGATATTACTAATAGTATTAATAATGAATGACTTTGGACAAGCTGTATACTCAAAGTATCATTTCTTTAGCACATTTGTACAAGCACTTGGAATCTGTCCAAGCCCTACTTTGTCAGACATTTTGTTTTACTTCAACGGGCATAAAAACTCCCTTGCTTTTAACAGGGCGTTTCATAATTTCTAACTACGAAAATGATTTACAACGCGACACTTATCATTCAACTAGAGCTCAAAATATCACAAGGATCCTCAAGAGCACAGCAAAGACTGTATTAAAAGATACTTGTATGAGATACATGAGAATCCAGGCTTTTTTATCAACGCTTTCTTTTCTGTATACCAGATTTTATGGAACCACTTCAGAAGGGTGTCAGCCAGTCAGATTCCAGGAATCGGTACTTTAAAGGAAAAATACACACTGGTATTCCATTTCTCCCTAAACATTTTAAGCATCGAAGTATTTAACTAACATGTGAAATAGTGTGTGAAAAAGTGGTAGTTTTAAGCTTTTCTGCTAATATAATATGGAATCGCGTATCTAAAGAATTTAATAACGATATGATTATATTCGTGTACTGTGACAGGGCTGTGTAGGGCTGTTTCGCCTCTCTCTTCATGCGACTTCCCTTGTAGCCTACTGATCTACGTGCCCGATTACCAACTCACGGGTTGTGTGTTCAAATCCAGCTGGTGCTGGACTTTTCTTTTAACAAACATTTCTTCGAAAAAATAGAATAGCGATATTATGGACAATCAATTGACTTTTTTATTTCAAAATATCACAGCATGATCGATTCTAAGTCATTTTTGATAACAATGAATAGTCACCTTCTTCCCTTCTGACAACGGTCCCTGCTGCTGCTTCCTGCTTCTATTGTGTGTGTGTGTAATAGAGTAAATTTTTATAGAGAAATGGAGGCTGGACAGTATGCGTTACAATATAAACATTGATATTGATTTAAATCGTGTTTTGATTTAAATCGCAAACGTGTGTTTAATTATATGTGTTTTTTTATCATAATCAGGCTAATGCAACATAAATTGATACAGTATCTTTGTCTTCTAAGTATCTTAATAAACTTTCAGCATAGCTTTCTACCCGTTTAGATTTATATTTCTTGGGATTTTGGGACCAAACGTGGAAGGATTAGATTGTAATCGTTTTTATTTTTCAAATACGTTTTAGAAAAGTGTAATCTATACCTGCCCAGACTGTACGCCTTCCTAAACCTCGCCTTTCACTCCTGTCCTGCTCTTCCCCGTGCACCCCAGCCGGGCGCTCTTCGGCCTCTGCCCGGGACGAATGTATATTTTGATATTTACACCCGGCGCAGCACCGAGGGAGCGTCTGCATTTATAACTTCGTTTTTAAAATTAGTCAAGCAATATGAAGCATCTCCTTTTACTTTTAAGTCCCTTAAATACATTGAGCACAGCTTTCTCTCCACTTAAGATTACTTTTTGATACCATCCTTACACAAAGCAGAAACTTTCCGATGACATACAGTACAAGTGGAAAGATTACAGATTTTAATCGTCTTTAATTTTGTTACGTTATACGTTTTAGGAACGTTTCATCTAAACAAACACCACAAAACTATTCTCAATTGTATTTCTGAATGTTATGTTACACCTACAGTAGTTCACTGCTTTAAATACATCGAATTAAGAAAGTCATGTTTAGCACTTTAGATCTTTTTTTCTGAACCAGGGAAAATCTGATCATGTTTCTCTATAACAATAATAAAAAACTTTATTTTACTTATCACCTTTAAAAGTGGCATCTCAAAGCAATACAGTAGATCGAAAAACAGTTAAAAGGGACCAAAGTAAATACCAGACAAACGCAAACACGTTTTTAATAAAATGCTTTTATTCATTCAGCAGAGAGTGAGAGGGACATCCAGCAGAGAGAGACACACACACCGGTTTCCATTGACAAAATTGTTTTTTTTTCAATTCCTCTTGTCTAACAGTAATGTTTTGCTTGTGGACAGACTGTTAGACTAGAGGAAAAGAGCGCCTCCTTCTACGAAGCATTTCGTTGATCCGATCACGAATTCTTTTCCAGTCGCATGAAGTAAGGGTTGTAAAGCGTTGATTCTTATGGAATGTGTTCCGCGGGGGATTCAAAAAAAATTTTTTTTTTAATCGCGTATCTAAGGAAAATTGCAGTATAACTTTGTTCATGCACATCATTATACAGTATCTCATTTTGTATTTCGATAAAAAAAATCGTTTGCCCAGCCACTATTGTTGTTATTGTTTTTATCCTGCAAAGCGCTTTGAGGAGCACAGCTTTCTCACCACTTTCTCACCTTCTCACCACACCATCCTTACACAAAGCAGAAACTGATTGTATTTTCCGATGACATACAAGTGCAAAGATTACAGATTTTAATCGTCTTTTTTCTGAACCAGGGAAAATCTGATCATGTTTCTCTATAACAATAATAAAAAACTTTATTTTACATATCACCTTTAAAAGTGGCATCTCAAAGCAATACAGTAGACCGAAAAACAGTTAAAAGGGACCAAAGTAAATACCAGACAAACGCAAACGCGTTTTTAATAAAATGCTTTTATTCATTCAGCAGAGAGTGAGAGGGACATCCAGCAGAGAGAGACACACACACCGGTTTTCATTGACAAAAAGTAATTGTTTTTTTTACATTTTTTTACGTTTTGTTTGTAGACAGACTGTCCACAAACGTGAGACTGTCTTTCTCAGACTTACATTCCCGAATGTCCCCCGCCCCGGTCAACAATCCTAGGAAGAACACGAAACAGCCTGTTAATAAAATTATTACAATTTTGTTCGGTCAGTTCCAGCTAAGACATTAACGAGTACAACCCCCCTCTCTGTGGGAGTGCTGGCTGTGACGAATTAAACCAGTTTCACAGGTATTTTCAAAGTAGAAGGGGGCGAGATTTCCAGCTTAATTTTCGTGTTAAATAATTTTTTTAAATTAAAATTCATTCTATACAGCAATCGCATATTTGGGTACCGTTTCATAAAACTTTTTTGACGGGGACACTATACTGTAAACAGGCGCCGTCCTTCGGATGAGACGTAAAACAGAGGCCCTGACTCTCTGTGGTCATTAAAAATCCCACGGCATTTCTCGAAAAGAGTAGGGGTGTAACCCCAGCGTCCTGGCCAAATTTCCCATTGGCCCTTACCAATCATGGCCTCCTAATAATCCCCCTCTATGAATTGACTACATTACTCTGCTCTCCTCCCCATTGATAGCTGATGTGGGGTGAGCGTTCTGGCGCACTATGGCTGCCGTCGCATCATCCAGGTGAATGCTGCACATTGGTGGGGGTGGAGGGGAGTCCCCATTACCTGTACAGCGCTTTGAGTGGGGTGTCCAGAAAAGCGCTATATAAGTGTAAGCAATTATTATTATTATTAATTATTATATTTTAAATCATCAACAAATCATTTTTAATATGGTCAGGAAGTGTATTCCAGAGACAAGAGGCTATTATTGAAAAAGCTCAGCTCCCTAATGTAAAATAAAGCATATGAAATAGAAGCCTAGATAAACCCAAATTAAATGACCAAATTGGGACCTGTGAAGGTACCCAGAAGATAGCTCATCCTGTAATTCTGTCCTATAAGAGATCGGTAGCCAGTGCATTTCTTTCAGCACAGGAGAAATATGTTACATTTTTCCAACTTGATCAGCACCACAGTTCTGTATATACTGTAATTTTTGCTGTAATTTCTTGGATGAACCAGTTAACAGGGCACTAAAATAGTCTAGCCTTGATGATATACAAACATTTCTCAGCGTCAATAAGGGAAAAAGTGGTTTTAAACAGGATAAGTTTTGTATATTTTGGAAGAACATTGAGTTGCAGACTTTGCAAACATGTGATTCAATAAATAGGGTTGAGTTAAAAATCACCCCTAGGTTTTTAACAGAATTCGACCAGACAATACCTTGATTTAGAGATTTGTTGACTTAAAACATGAAATCTGTATGAGCTGGTGACCCAAAAATATTAGTTGTTAATTAATTCAATGATCTTTTCTATCCATTTTATGAATGAAGCTAGAGTATTAAAGGTAAGGTTAAGGCTAATTTGTTCTAGACTCTAACAACCCTTCATGTAAAGAAGTGCCTCCTATTCATTGTGAATGCATTCTTCTTTATATTCTATTTTTATCATCTAGTTCGTGTTTCATTGTTAATTCTGAAGAAGTCTATAGAATTCACTTATTAATGAATACTTGAATCAGGTTTCCTCATATTCTTTTTTGTTTCTAAGATTTTGGTATGAGAAAGATAATCAGAGAGAGATCCCTCACTCCTCCAGCTAATGGAGACTCTCCTGTAAGTCACCATGGAGCCTGAACCATGTGTAATTACAAGCAGCATAACAGGGCACATTTAGGGACAGAGACTAGTGCTGGTACTGGCATTGCAGTATTGTACCAAAGCAAACCAAAAGTTATAATTCAAAATGAGATAGTATAAAATTAATTAAAAAATAATGGGAAGTAAACCGAAACTGTGTGTTATATCATATAAAATAGTAAGTTACTATTTTAACCAGAGAGGTCTCTAATTCTAAGCACAGTATAAAATATAGGTTAACGTTTATATGAAAATAGTTCTTCATAACAATACTATATACTGTTATGCAATCAAAACCAACTGTTCCATTTCAGTGTTTTGTTTTGATATTTAGTATTAGGAATTAATAATTATGTCAGTTCCCCAAAATATATAATATTATGCTCTTAGTCCAATAAAAACAACAACAAATTAGTTTTTTCTATGTTAGCAAGTACCAGTTATTTTAAGATGAGGTTTTCTTGCAGCAGTAAGTTTTGATTCAACGGTACTTGTAATAATTTCAAATTCAGATTTGGCTTTTAAAAGCTTTCCAAATAATTTTATAAAATATCAAAAGTAAAAAAATATATATATAATGTGGCTTGAAAACTGTCAGAAAAGATTAGTTGCTCACTACAACTAGATTGGGATAGGTCTTATAAAACCCAAAGATTTCATTAACATTTGCAATGACCAATTAATCATTAGTAAAACAATAATATCATAATTCAATAGTTATTCACAAATAAGTCAAGTAAAATATCTACTATAAATGGATAGTGACCTAAATGTTTTCATCAGGTTATTCAATCGTATATATAGCAGGTTGTATTCCTCCTTGCCTGTCATTTGGTGCTCTAAAGACTTGTTTACTATGTGAGTAATAAATAACTGTCTGACTTCTGGCTGAAAGTTTAATATTTGTTGTTTTATCTTAACAAGGTGCCACTCTCATGGTCAATGTCTATCTGATTAAGTAGTTCTAGATAACCAAGTGATGTTTAAAAGTTGACATTTATTTCCAATGTTGCAGTAACACAAAGTATTTCACATCAATTATCAATTATGAAACGGAAGCATGTCCAGTGTGAATATCTGTAGGGAGCTTATTGGAAGAAAACATAAAGCCTAGTCTTTTCAATGAATTTAAAGAACATTTTCATTTAAATTCCAAAGATACTTACAAAAATTTAAATGGTCAATAACTCATTTGTACTACCCCTAGTTGACTTCTGTAATGTAGTGTTAAGGAAAAGCCAACCTGGTAGATTCAGACATCAACAATATGTTATATTTCATTTGATTGACAAAATGTCAAAACTCTATTTAAGAACTAACATTAAATGTTAGTTTCAAATTTAGGATTTGCTCTAAATCAATCAAATGCTATATAGAGATTTTTTTATGATTTTTACTAGCAAATAAAATGTGAATTACAGTTTGAGTAGGTTGTATTATTTGGAAAAAGAACAATGAAGGTAAACCTTTTAAAACTTCTGGATTTTTTTTAAATCAACAATGTCACAAAATATCTAGTCCTAGTTGCATAAGCTTTAATAGTTTTCAGTTTTGTGCTGGCTATATGAAAATGTGTCAGCTCTACATTATCAAACCATTAATGAATGAAAAAATAAATAAAGTGAATTTGTAGATGCATGTAGATGGCAGCCCAGGGAGTACAGGTTAGCATTGCTGCTTCACAGCAATGTGACCCTGGGTTCAATTTTGGGCCTGGGGCGCTGATTGTGCAGAGTTTGAATGTTCTCCCTGTGTTCACATGAGTTTCCTCTGGGTGCCCCTGTTTCCTTCCACAGTCCCAAGACATACTAGTAGATTAATTGACTTCTGGGAAAATTGTCCCTGGTGCAAGTGTGTGTTTGTCTGCCCAATGTTGGACTGGCATCTCATCTAGGCTGTACCCTGCTTTGTGCATGTTACGTGGTGGGATAGGCTCCAGCCCATCCACAACTGTATATAGGATAAAGCTTGTCAAAAATGGATGAATAAAGCATACAGAATAGAAGCACACTCAGATAAATGACCACCACTTGCATGTAGGAAGCAGAAAGGCAGAGTGATTTTGAGATCTAAATCCAAAGCTCTTAATCTTAAGGAATTCTTTTTTTTCTGGAAACCACTGTTTGCCATACAGTAGTTCCTTTCTTTCATCTTTTCTCTCACTCTAGCACAGAGGCAGGCTATTAACAACAGATCTTACACATTTTTAATTTTTTAAAAGAATTATGTTGTACAGTACACTACACAGGGGTAATAGGGAGACACATATAACAAAGAATACATCTGGTTAATATAGTGCTCAAAAAGAGGTTCAGTACCCTAAAAGGTACCTCACAAGGCATGGTCAATGAAGCAGAATAGGAAAGATTGTGGAAACTCCACAGCTGAAAGGAGGTAAGGCACCATAAACAATGTTCAATGAAGCAGGTGAGAAAGGCACTGAACAAAAGTATAAAGTAAAAACAAAAACACAGAATAGCAAGCTCTCCCTAGCAAGGTTCAGATACTTAGCTCCAGTCAGGTTTTGTTTGGATGATCATGAAGTGGGTTCTCTCACCTGGTGCAAGCTTAAAGTTCCAACTCCTTTCTTGTCTCTCCTCATCCTCTCTTCCCCCTGTTTTTGTCCTCCCTTTCTTCTTGTTGTCCTGTTCCCTATGTGGTCTTAATGTGATCTTACATGATGTGTTTCCGTCCTGCTCATTATCAATCATTACCTCACAACTTACCTACAGTAGGTATTCAGGTAAATTTTACAATTGTTTTTGTTCAAAGGATCCCCCATACCGCAACAAATATCCTCTCTACTTTGAAGCTAGAAGTGTTTACTCTGAGAGGTGTTACAAACTTTATCCAAACTCTAAGAGACACTTCCCTTAGTCACTTAAAGCTGTAACAATATACTGGCCTGTAACTAAGCCAATAGCTGTTTCTACCCTTTGCTTCAGACTTTGTAACCTGCAAACACTTTTCTGAGATTTGAATTTTCAAGACCTGTAGGGCAAATGATTTTATGGGTTAGCATGATAGCATTTCCTTTCTCCCTGAAAGGGAAGCATAAATCTTTGTTTTCCAGCTGAGTTTTTTTTTACAAGGTATGCTCAGATAATTTAAACAGCTCCACCACACTGCCAGTTGGTTACTGTGGCAGGGCAGCATATAATTCTGTTCAAAACAACAGGAGAGTACCTATTACTCAAACCCTTTAAGCATTGTATAGCAATTCCACGTGTTTATTAGAGGGATAATTATAAGGGATAATGCTTTTGGTCATTTTAATCAGGCACAGCTGCTTCTGTGAGTTAAAAAGAGAAGCTCCAGAGTAGAAATTGAGGTAGTTCTAATCCACAACATTCCAGTGCTCTCTGGCTTTCTTGATTTAAACTATAGAGTATGTTCTTGCAGTAAATCAAGTGTGTTTTAGGCCACTGAAACACCTTGTTTGTACTGTACATAGTGTAAATTTTGTAACTTTGTGTGTTGTATGTTTTGTTGTGTGTAGTGTAGTTTGTGTCTTGTCATCTATAATAATAATAAATATTTGTTTAACAAAGTGTGCCTAGATCATTATTCTTTTTACCAAAGCTGTGCCAGAGAATAAAGAATTTGCATGCCTGTAATTATACCACTTGCTCGGGTATATTCTGGAAAAAGCACTTACAAGTTGGGGGTTATGAATAATTATGTGTTGACTAAATCGCTCGGTCAATTCATGATTTTCACAATATCCGTAACCCCTATTTGTAACAATATACAAAGGAGTTAGGAGAATATTCTGGTTTACTCTGATTAATTGACTTCTTGGTAAATTATTAGAGTCTTTATTAACACACAGAATCACAGGATGAAAAGACAGAAAGGGATACAGGAGGAGACAAGAAAGAAGAGGCAGGAAGACAGAGAGAGACAAAGCAAGAGATGGGTGATGGTGCTTATTTTCTATATATTTGTGCCAGGCATGGGGACTTTGTTCTAATTGATCATGGAGACCAGATTTTGACCTCATAACTGGAACTTTGTTTTAGAAAGCTTGCTGTCTTGAATTTAAGAAAATTCTGATTTCCTTTATTGTGAAATTCTTAGGAAAAAAACATCCTCTATTAATTTGTTAATGCATTTTAAGGTTAATAAGGTAAAAAAATCACGTTCACTTTTGGGCATTTGTGTTGTAGGATGGGAGCTTTAGACCCTAGACCCAAGTTGTAGTCCTTTATTTGGTTTATTTTTTGGGCTACATCCAAATGTATAAATACATACATTTTATTGTTTTTCTTTTAAAAATCACAGTTTTCTTTGGTGCGAGCTCAGCAATTGGGTGTTTAACTAGAGGTGATGAACATTATAGAAGTATATAATGCTACTGTATATTATCTCATAATAATTGTTTCAAACTAGTCTTGATTTAGCATTGCATAATGCTTCAGGTCACAGGGTAGTATTTAGGATTCTGGGTCTATAGAATGTAGACCTCTGAGATGCGTGTTAGAGTGTAACTGTTTTATGTTGTGTAACATTTTTTCTTGTTTAGTTGTTACTTTATTGCTATTGGGTATTTATTTGCCCAATATCTTGACCAAATTTGATTTTATTGCTCTTCATTCAGAACTTAATAGAAAGTGCCATTTTTCACCAGGAGTCCTATATTCCATATGAATAATAACAATTACTTTTATTTTAAAGTGTTATTTATATTCCTATGAAAGATAAAAATACAATAATGTATTCAAATATTAAAAATATAAAAAGAACACTAAGTAATACCTTTGGAAAATATTTTAGAAATTGTTTTTTTAAGTTCAAGAAATAGTTCTGTCACATTAAAGTCACATTGCAATGGAACAGTTTTTGTGCCAAACAAAACTTTTTGTGTCATTCAAGATACCCATAACGCGTGTAAGAAATGGTTTCTATTCTCTATCCTGAATGATAGCCCTTTTAAAATGAAATAATTCCAATTATGAACCTGTGTTGTTTTATTAACACTGCAGTGCTTGTTGTAACCTTTTACTGCCTTAGCCAGATGAACAGCACTTTTCATTTATTTCTTAGGTTCCTGCAGTCTTTTCTGAAGTGATGATATGAGGATTTTAATTTACTGAACTAATTAGAAATTGGAACAGTAAATTGATGGAGTGGTGTGAGGGCTGTTAGGAACCAATCTAACATATTAACAAACACCCTTATACACCATACCATATACCATATACCTTAATATACCATATACTATTTATTAATACAGGACCAAAAACATACATACATATAGTAACACCAAAATGGGTAATTACAGTGCCTAAATAAAATCTACACCCCCTTGGACTGTATTTAACAGAATTTTTAAGTAATTTAGTAACATGTTTGGATTTGTTTTCACTTTGACATTATAGAATACCTTTTGTTTAAGAGTGGCAACAATTCCCAGTTAAATACTGTACATAATGGTTCCATGCTGTAACACAATAAAATGTGAAAAAGTCCAAGGGGGTGTAGACTTTCTATAGGCACTGTATATTTGTATAAATATTTCAATCTGTTGTGAAACAAAGAGTTGAAAGTTTGCTCAGGGATTATAAAGATAAACATTAATTTCAGAGTTAAGACTGGAACATTTGTTAATGTCTACCTCATTTGTTGTGATCCAATTACACTGTAATAAAAATGTGATTTCACTGCCTTTAAAGTTGAACATATTTACTAAAAGTAAAAGTAGATGAAACTAACTTCATTTGAGAAAGAACACAGAAAAATTCTTCTTTGTCATTATTTTTTTAATCAGACATAATTCATTATTGTCATTATTGTTTTAAAATCAAACAGAATTCAATATCTTTATGTAAAAAAGAAAGGGCACTTCTTTATTCAGTAATTTGTGGAATCCCCTTTAACAGCATTAACTTGAGTCAAACATTTCCTGTAAGAGTTGATCATACTTTCACATTGCCTAGGAGGAATTCTGGCCCATGTTTAATGCACAGTTTTCTTTAGGTCCTGCCACAGCATCTTTACTGGGTATAGGTCAGGATTTTTACTTGGACTTTCTTTGTTTTAAGCCATTCTGTCATAGATTTGCTTGTGTTTTAGATCATTGTCTTGTTCCATAATTCGCTTTCGGTCCAGCTGTAATTGTTGTACGGATGGTTTCACATTTTACTCTACAATACTCTGATATAGTGTGGAATTCATGGTAGATTCAATGATAGGTAGATTATTCAGGTCCTGAGGCAGCAAAACAGGACCAAACCATCATCCCCCACCACCATGTTTTGCATTAAATGTAACATTTTGCATTAAACGTTTTGGCCACACAACTCCACTTTTGACTCATTTGTCCAAAGCACATTGTTGTAGAAGTTGTTTTTTTTAATTCAAGTATTGTTTTCCATACTTAAGCCATGCAGCAGTGTGCTTTGTTGGGAGGGCAGGACTTTTGTTCTGGCTTTATTATTCAATCTTTTCCTGATGGTGGACTCATAAACTCTGACATTTACCATAGAGAGAAAGGCCTGTAGATCCTTAGATGTAACCTTGAGTTTCTTTGAGACTTCTAGGTGCATCTTACAATCAGATCTCGAGGAGAGAATTTGGCAGGATGGCAAAGGATGGTAGATTGGCAACACTCTTGAATTTTCTCAGTTTGTAAATTGTTTCTTATAAATATTTATTCAAAAAGATTATCTGGAAGAAGAAATAATGTATTATTTACCATGGAATAATTGGGGTCATATACAGTAGTTTGATACAGTTTATTGGCTTTTTAATCCTTCCCAGACTGTTAAGCAGTCACAGATCTGACGTAACCACACAACTGGGTGCTTAAGACTAACCTAAAAAACCTTTCTGATTTTAAATAGAAGTGGAATTCCTTCCTGATGATAAAATAATTATTTTCACAGGGTATGTATTGGAAAGTGGCCTGTGTCATTTCATTTTCTGGCAGACAATAGAGTGCTAAGTGAATCTAAATTTCTGCAAAAGAAATAATGTGCAGTAAATGGGCTAGTGCTACTTGAATAGAGCCAAATTTTGATGATGGTCATTATTTTGAGGCAGAGTTGGGAGGTTGGCACTGCATTTCTTTGAGAGATAAAAGTGCCTCAGTTTTAATAACTGATCTTGATTTCCCCACCACACCAGAAACAATTTTCTGAAATGGTACAGCCACTGAGGCCAGGGCCACACAACTGTTACCCCTACAATTTAATTAGAGAGGCCCAGTTTGATAAGTCCACTTTTAGAGTAGCCCCAACACTGACGATATGAGGAGCTCATATTATGGAAAAGTTGTAAACTGAAAATTTATGTTAAAGAAAAATAATTGGGAGTATGCGGGGAGCCTCACCTCCATGGAACATCAAGTTTAATCCACAGGACAGTTACATTAACTCAAACCCATTGTGAAAAACTGGGAAACAAAGGGAGTATGAGGATTCATATTGCTCCTCTCTCTTGTGGCCTGACCTTCTGACCATCCTTACACAAAGTAGAAACTTCTTGTATTTTTCGATGACATACAAGTGGAAAGATTACAGATTTTAATCGTCTTTTTTCTGAACCAGGGAAAATCTGATCATGTTTTTCTATAACAATAATAAAAAACTTTATTTTACATATCACCTTTAAAAGTGGCATCTCAAAACAATACAGTAGATGTAAACCACAGATTACAAAGTAAATACCCAGACAAACGCAAACGCATTTTTAATAAAATGCTTTTATTCATTCAGCAGAGAGAGACCGTAAAAACTGGGCGTAACAGCTGTTCCTTTTTCTGATCACTCGCTCTCTGGATAAACATCTCACCTGTCCTGTTCTTTGTTTTCCTAATTTGCCGATTATGCCTTCTGCAATCCACTCCTGCCCTCACACCTAAAGAAGACTATTTTAAATTTCTTTGCGCGGTCCATTGTGCAATTAACCCTTGTATAAGCTGTATCTTTCCACTTGTATGTCATCGGAAAATACAAGAAGTTTCTGCTTTGTGTAAGGATGGTATCAAAAAGTAATCTAAGTGGTGAGAAAGCTGTGCTCCTCAAAGCACTTTACAGGATAAAAACAATAACAGCAATAGTGGCTGGGCAAACGATTTTTTTTATAGAAATACAAAATGAGATATAATGATGTGTTCCGGCTAAGACATTAACGAGTACAACCCCCCTCTCTGCGGGAGTGCTGGCTGTGACAAATTAAACCAGTTTCACAGGTATTTTCAAAGTAGAAGGGGGTGAGATTTCCAGCTTAATTTTCGTGTTAAATAATTTTTTAAAATTAAAATTCATTCTATACAGCAATCGCATATTTGGGTACCGTTTCATAAAACTTTCATGCCTAAAATGTTTAGGGAGAAATGGAAGACTGATAATGGAATGGAATGGAATGAAATGAATGATAAGTGTCGCAGTTTAAATAATTTTCGTAGTTAGAAATTATGAAACGCTCTGTTAAAAGCAAGAAAGTTTTTATGTCCGTTGCAGTAAAAGAAAATGCCTGACAAAGTAGGGCTTGGACAGATTCCAAGTGCATTTTTGCAATTTACGTTGCATTGTCCAATGTGCTGCTGTAATACAGTTTAAAATAAGTCTAAACTGTATCAGCTTTATGTATGGGTTGCAATTCAAAAAAAGTCAAAAACCGCACTCAAAATGCAATTTAGAGCTTTCTGGCAAGAGGAGACACCCAAATTAATAATGTAACATGCCACTGTTTGTGCATGAACAAACTTATACTGCTATTTTCCTTAGATACGCGATAAAAAAAAATGTTTTTTGAATCCCCGGCGGAACACATTCCATAAGAATCAGCGCTTTTATATATCGCCTTTAGAAGGTGGCTTCTCAAATTGCTTTACAGGATAAATAACAGCAACAACAACAATATTGTATTTCATTGCACTTTGAAAACCAAGTAATAACTTAACTATATGTGCAAACGTTTTATGATATGTTGCTGTTGTGAATGTCTGTGGAGTGTATCTTATTTGCCTGTCTGTCCTGGCTCTCTCGCTCGCCCTCCCCCCTCTCTCCCTCAATTCAATTAAATTCAAGGTGCTTTATTAGCATGACAATCAGTGTGGGGTATTTACTTTGCTTTGAGATTCCACTTTTAAAGGTGATATATAAAATCAAGGCTTTAACTCCGCAAGTCTGAGTTCTCGTGTCTGTCCTATCCGAACCGAAAGTATTACAATATGTATCTTTATAGCAGGTGGTGTACAACTTTTTAGCATAGATTACACTTTTATAAAATGTATTTAAAAAATAAAAACGATTACAATCTAATCTTTCCACGTTTGATCCCAAGATCCCAAGAAAAATAAATCTAAACGGGGAGAAAGCTATGCTGAAAGTTTATTAAGATACTTAGAAGACAAAGATATCAATTTATGTTGCATTTGTCTGATTGTGAATGAAAAAACACATATATTTAAACACGCGTTTACGATTTAAATCAAAACGCGATTCAAATCAATATAAATGTTTATTTTGTAACGCATAGGTGACTATTCATTGTTATTAAAATAACTTAAATTCAATCATGTTGATATTTAGAAATATAAATTTGTTTGGTGCGAGTGAGGTTTTATTTAATCTCTGACCAAGGGAAACGTTTAATTTTTCCAAAGAAATGTTAGTTAAAAAAAAAGTCCAGTGGGATTCGATCACAGACCGTGTGACATGGGAGGCAGGAACCTAACCCAGAGCGCCACCGGCAAGGTCACATGCAGAGTGCTGAAAAAGCACTAGAGAAACATTATCAACAGACAATGTACAGCGTGTACTATTCTTGTGTTGCGGTACATGAATATAATTATATCATTATTAATTTCTTTAGATACGCGATTCCATATTATATTCCCTTTTAATCAAATTCTAAAAGTATGCTTGTTGACTCCGGTATCTCGTTAGTTAAAGACTTCGATGCTTAAAATGTTTAGGGAGAAATGGAATACTGGTGTGTATTTTTTCTTTAAAGTACCCAGACCAGCCATATACTGTACAGATGCAGCCATTCAAAGTGCGCGGTACAGACACCGCGGTACAGATACCGCAGGTATGATGACACGGGGTACCGCGGTGCGTGATTGGTTGACCGACAGGGGCACTCGTGGTCCGTTGGTCTGTCGTAGAAAGACTTACTGTAAACGTCTTTACTGTGCCCGTTGTAGATATTGAATTTTACCACTGAAGGGAAATCTTAGTAGCTGAGCATAAAAAGAATAGGAGCATACTGTAACGGGTGTGAAGGCCATAAACGATATTAATTTTGGAACGTAAACATAAGTATATGGCTGGTCTCGGTACTTTAAAGAAAAAAATACACACCGGTAACCCATTTCTCCCTAAACATTGTAAGCTTCGAAGTCTTTAACTAACGTGATACCGGAGTCAACAAGCATACTTTTAGAATTTGATTAAAAGGGAATATAATATGGAATCGCGTATCTCAAGAAATTAATAACGATATAATTATATTCATGTTGCAAAAGAACTGCAACGGACATAAAAACTCCCTTGCATGGTTTCATTACGACCAGAATCGGTCTTGAGATATTTTTAACTTGATTTACAGTATTTGAGAGGTATGTCTTAACACCGATACTACAGTGCTTAAGTACTGCTCACGTATATGTTTCTAGGTTTATATTATGCATTTCATACGGTCAAATTACTTTTGAGCAACTAATAAGAAGCGCGAAACGGTATGCGTTTTACTTTCGTTTTGTGCTGGGACCCGTGGATTGATTAGAGATATCAAGTACATACAAGTCATTTTTTAAATGTTGTAGTTCGTCTTGAAAAAATGTTACGAGTACATCATCTATCAACAATTACACAGGTTCTGTTTCCATATTGCGGATTTTGGTTACGTAATATTATTTTCTAGATTTCACGTTGTGAATAACATATGTTTATGTTAAGATTTCCCTTCAGTGGTAAAATTAGATATGAATATTCAATACTTAAACGGGCACAGTTAAGACATTAAATATACATATACATATTGTATACAGTACAGTTTGCATACGGTAATATGTTTATGTTACGCGATTAAAAAATAAATAAAACTGGAAGGTCCAGCACCACCATTATGTTTATATGGTTGTTTTTGTTGGTTGGTTGTTATTATGGTTATTAATAATACGATCTATAGTTGAAATCTGAGCCTAAATAAAAAGAAAAAGCAAGTGATTAGGTTTATGAGCAATCTAATTACTTATTCGTTTAAAACGCTATATAAAATAAAGTTTATTATTAATTTGCTGGACAGAGCGGTGAACATTATTATGCATAAGACAAAGATAACGATCCTGATCAGTTTAGAAATCTGTGTACGCTGTAAGGTTTTTACTTCTTAAACTTTTAAAATACACGTTTTGAATAGAAAGAAATCCTCTTCCTGGCACAGTGTGTATAGCACACCAGCACGTCTTTTTTCTCCAATCAGAGGGGTGTCAGATAGTGTCAGCCAATCACCATTCTGCGTTGGGTAGCAACGGGTGACTGTTCTCAGGCGGAAGATGTAAACAGCTTAATGTTCGTGTTAAATATTTTTTTTTAATTCAATTAAACGGGCACAGTTAAGACATTAAATATACATATACATACTGTATACAGTACAGTTTGCATACGGTAATATGTTTATGTTACGCGATTAAAAAATAAATAAATAGAATGAAAAGTCCAGCACCAGCTGGATTTGAACACACAACCTGCCAGTTGGTAGTCACGCACCTAGACCAGTAGGCTACAAGACAGCTCGCATGATCAGGTAGGCGAAACAGCCCTACACAGCCCTGCCGCAGTACACGGATATAATCATACCGTTATTAAATTCTTTAGATACGCGATTCCATATTATATTCCCTTTTAATCAAATTCTAAAAGTATGCTTGTTGACTCCGGTATCATGTTAGTTAAAGACTTTGAAGCTTACAATGTTTAGGGAGATATGGAATACCGGTGTGTATTTTTCCTTGTGATATTTTAAGCTCTAGTTGAATGATAGGTGTCGCATTTTAAATCATTTTCGTAGCTAGAAATTATGAAACGCCCTGTTAAAAGCAAGGAAGTTTTTATGCCCGTTGAAGTAAAACAAAATGCCTGACAAAGTATGGCTTGGACAGATTCCAAGTGCTTGTACAAATGTGCTAAAGAAATTATACTTTGAGTATACAGCTTGTCCAAAGTCATCCATTATTAATACTATTAGTAATATCTTCAGTAAAGGCTTTGATGCATAAATATTTCTGATAAAGGTAGGTTGTGTACTTTTGTCCAACTGAGCAATCTTGCTTTCATAAAATATACCAACATTTTAATAACTGATGATTAACATGCTGCAATACACAGTTCAAAATTAAAGGCTCAAATGCTGTACATGAGAGGTTAAGCTCCCCCTGGCGGTTTTACAAGGCGACGCCGGATAGTTAGTCACGTGACACACGTGAAATGCGTGATACCGCGTGATACCGTGACACGCCCACCGGGGTATGCCGCGAAATACCTCACCCATTTTGAATGGCTGCATCTGTATGTTTATGTTCCAAAATTAATATCGTTGATGGCCTTCACATTCTTTTTATGCTCAGCTACTAAGATTTCCCTTCAGTGGTAAAATTCCATATAAATATTCAATACTACAACGGGCACAGTAAGGATGTTTACTGTAAATCTTTCTACGACAGACCAACGGACCACGAGTGCCCCTGTCGGTCAACCAATCACGTACCGCAGTACCGCGCATCATCGTGCGTCACAATGCGCGACACCGTAGCCAATTACCTCCGGTACGTGTCTGTACCGCGCACTTTGAATGGCTGCATCTGTAGGACAGAATTTGATAGAAGGTTACAAGAAGAATACATTAAATTATACAGTAACAATTTACAAGATTACACAATAAAAAAAATGCAGGAGGAAAAAAAACAGAGGCAAGAAAAAAACGCAGGGGAAAGAAAAAAAGATGTGGACTGACTATTTATCAGTGGTCATTAAGGTAATTGCTGGTGGCTGCTGTGGCTGGCTGATCAAGAAGTCTTATTGCTGCAGGGGAAAAGCTGTTTTGAAATGTGCTGGTCTTTGTAGGCTTTGGTTTCGTTATCCAGATGGTAGTAGGGAAAACAGATTATGGTTTGGGTGACTGGGGTCCTTGAGTATAGATCTGGCTTTCTTGAGGCATCTAACAGAGTAGGTATCCTCGATGGCCGGTTGCATGCAGCTGGTGATGAGCTGTGCTGATTTCACCACCCTCTGCAGTATTTTGCGATCCCGGGCAGAGCTACTCCCATACCAGGCAGTGATGCAGCCAGTCAGGATACTCTCAACAGTGCACCTGTAGATGTTGTCTTGGATATGTGACAGCATGCCTAACTTCTTTAGCCTGTGGAGAAAGAATAGGCGTTGCCATGCTGTTTTGACCACGATGTTGGTGTGGTGAGACCAGGTTAAGTCCTCTGTGATGTTAACACCTAGGAACTTAAAATTGCTGACCCTCTCCACTGCAGAATTATTACATTAAAAAAATATATTTTTGTTTAATGTGCTTCTTCATGGGCACAACCAAGTGGTGTTAACCTATTTTTATTTTAAGTTTGTTTGTATCTAAGCAAGAGCAACATTTATTTAACATTAAATCACAAAAAACATTGTGGTTCTACCTTTTTTTAAGCAAAAGTCCCATTCAAAATGAAAGCTTTGATCAATTTGGCAAATTATGTAATATTATTCTTTCTAATATAATACAAAGATATTATGCCAGGTATTCCCCTATGAGTATATGAAAATATTTCGTTTCTGAGATACCGCTGTTACACGTTCATCTTTCTCTTTCTTATTTACCATTGTTTCTGACCCTACTTGTTTAAATAAGACTTAAATCAAAGCTGACAGCTTTAACACAAATGTCCACTGTGATTTTATCCTTATAGCAGAATTTCAGTAACCTTGCACTTCAATGTCATGCAATACCCTCAGGGACACAAAGGGTTTGTTTTTTAACATAATATTAAACATACAATACTGACAGACAAAACTAAAATAGCATATTACAAAGAAGACATCTGCATTTTGACATCTGCAGTGGTCTTTCCAGTCTTGTCATTATTTTGACCTTAAGCAACTTGAGGTATGAGTTTGACAAGAAAGAGAAAAACATGAATGCAAACATTTATATGGAAATAAGGAGACCAAAAAACACACACACAAAACAAGACTGCCCTGGGTAATGTTTGTGAATCTGAGATTGATGAGAAAGAAGAATATTTTAATGTCATAAGTAAAATAGGACCAAAATGTCCTGCATTTGATTGAGAAGGTTTCTACATACTTTGATAATTTATGGTGATCCTTTTTTCCTTGTTAATATTTTAAAGAGACTTCTACATATCATCTCTTTTATGAGCAAGAAAACTTCTATATTCAGAAGAAAAACACTTTCAATATTAAAAAGCAAGCAATTTAACAACCAAGAATGTGAACAGAAGACAACACATTATGTGGTAAAAATATTACCTCTGGGCTTTGCAAAGCAAAGCTCATTACAATTTTAATACTAATCTTCTTTCCCTAGAGATCACCTGGTAATATTTTACAGGCTTCTGCTGATAGTGCTGATTCACAGCAATTAACTAACCTGTGTGAGAGTAAATTGGAATATATAATAATACTATTGACTGCAGAGACAATTCATTTCTGTCTGAGAAGCAGGCAAAGGTGAAAGCTTCGTAACAAAAGAGGGAAGGGGGCTAGAATTATAAAATAATGTTACAGTTGTAGGGTTATAAAATCTCTAACATTTGCCATTCACATTTTGAAAGTTTCTTATCCCAGAAAACCTAAAAACAATTGGGTTTCATTTGAGGTGTTTTCCTAGCTAGAGTACAGGTGAGCTTATAGACAGATAAATACAGATAATCAAAGGGGATTTCAAATGGTGAATTATGCTGTTAATTAACTTCTTAGTAAATCAGTAGTGGTTTCATCAAACAGAACAGAGCATAAAGACAAAAATAGAGATAGTGGAACAGAAGGAAGATAGAGATACAGGAAGACACAAAGAGAAGAATTAAATACCATCATCCTTCTCTTCCTCTAAGGTTGAGCAATTTCAGCTGATCTGTCTTGGAGATCAAATGCTAGTAATTTGAACCTTGTTACATACTGTCTGACTTATTTTAGGAAATTCTGTTTATTTTGTTGTGGAATCCTCAGGCTAAAAATTATCTCTAGGTTTGGTGCTATATCGATGCAAATGGGAAATAGAATATGACCAAGGACAAAATCTACTATCCTACAACACGGATGTAAAAAATTCAGTAGAAAAAGCTTTTATTTCTCAGAACATATAACATTTATTTATAGAATGTAGATGACAGAGATACATCAAGTGGAATTGATGTGTGTTGTGTAACATTCTATCTTGTTTAGTTGTGCTATTTTATTATTTTTTTGTCTTATCCAATTTTCACTGTGCAAGGGAATGTGAAGGTCTCATGTGCCTCAGATTGTTGCTTACCACAGGGTACATTTTTGACACAGGTATACTTTTACTAAACTGTTCTATTTTCCTGACCCCCCTATTTTGTAACAATAATAAATATAAAATCAACTCAGAATCAATATAAGGTCCTGACTCAAGCTTAGTATGCAAATAATAATAAAAAATGTAATTATGACATCAGGTGCAGTGGTTTACATTGCTACCGCACGGCGCTGTGTCACGACCGCCAGCAAGCCCAGATCATCCCACAAAAGAGCTTACCAGTGCCAGCAGCAGGTTGATAATAACAAGCGCTGCCACACGTGTAAACCCATCACCACACGCCCTACCGTAAGGCAGGCAGCGCTATTTAAGCCATCCAAACCCACTTCCTGCTGCTCGGTATTGAGTCTTCTCTTAGAGAGCTCTACCTTGCCTTTGTTTGTACCTCGCTTACTATACTTATCCCAGTTTCCGAACTACCCTTTTGCCGGTCAACTTTGACCCTCTCCAACGGATTTGGATTGTATGCCTCTCCTTTTATCTCCTGGATTTTGAACTACCTTTTGCCTTTCGACCACAATCTTACCTAATGTTTCGGACTGTACGCCTGTTTCGATATCTACCTGCTCCTGCATCTGCATAGGATCCACTTACCTCTTCACTGGGGATTCCTTCCATGCTGGGTTCAATACCTGGGGCGTTATCCGTGTGGAGATTGTACGTTCTCCCTGTGTTTACATGGGTTTCCTTGGGATGTCCCAGTTACTTCTGACAGTCCAAAGACGTAATGGTAATAATAATAATTGCTTACACTTACATAGCGCTTTTCTGGACACTCCACTCAAAGCGCTTTACAGGTAATGGGGACTCCCCTCCACCACCACCAACGTGCAGCATCCGCCTGGATGATAATGGTAGGTTAATTGGCTTCTAGGAAAATTGGTCCTTGTGTGAGTGTGTGTGTCCTCTACAATGAATGAGTGTCCCATACAGGGTGTTTCCTTGCACCCATAGCTTGCTGGGATAGGTTGTGGTATCTCCAGTGATTTTATAGTATATTGGATAAAGTAGCTATAAAATGGATGGATGGAATTATAAACCCACTTTTGTCAGGAAATATAAGTATCATATGCAACAAAATAATAATCAGGTAATCATGGCCGATGACTGAAGACAAAGGAACTTGTGGAGTCATGAGTGAAAAGGGTGGATGTTGGGGAAAAAGGTGTCGAAGGCTGTATGGATATTAAGATGCAATTATGGGCTAGTGACACCCTAATGTTGATGCAGTTTCATGCCTTATCCTCACCATTTGCTTCCCTGATCAAAGGCTTAACACCGCTCGGAAATTACCACACCATTCAAAGTTAACCATGTGGTGTTACAAACAGGTTTGACTTTACCTGCTTTTGGAGGGGGTCCTTAGGAAGGGCAGGGTGCAATTGAACAATGCATTACATCTGGCCGTTTGTTCAGCCATTTCTTGAACACGCCCTGGGCAGTTAGTAATGTTCACACCCAAAACATTACAGGGACACTACCACACTCTTGAAAAGCCTTCAAAATCCCCTGTCAGCAGAGAACAGAAGGTTTACAAGAGCATCTGTGACATTTGCACCACTCATCAGTACTGACCAGTGACTGAAGAAAAAGGAACTTGTGAGTTTTAAAATTTTGGAAGTTTTGTTTAAAGAGTGTGGAAGAGACTTTATTTTTATGGAGGCCATTTAGCAGTTTTCCAATCACTGTACAATAAAAGGCACAGGTGTTTTGAACATTACAGTTCTGTGTTCTGTCTGGCTGTTGGCCTGTACCTACTTATTTTAAAAATCCCTTAACGACTCACCCAGTTTGTCACATTCTCTGTAATAAGTACTAAATGAATGGGAACCTTTTTTTCCTACAAAACGAGAGATTGGTACCACAAATAGCAACTAAGTATTGGATTACTCTGTTAAAAATTAGTACAAAAAAACTTTCCAAGGCATGTCCATTGTTTCAATGATTTGATCAGATAAAGACCTCTGTATACATCTTTGGGTAGTGTATGTTCCTTATGCTGCCTGTTGTTTTACTTTTAAATAAAGAAGTACTTAAAATTTGAACAGTGATACCCTTAATACTTTACAGTAAGATAAGGCTCCCTTTACTTAATTAACTAACACAGCAAAATATACAATACCTCTTGTGTTGAAAAAGGAAAATACCATCCATAATAATCTTCTGACTCTGCACATTTTGAACTATTAGAATTACATTATGTAAGAAAATAATGCCTTAAGTGAACATAGAGAGCAATCATATTTAACCTCTTAAAAGTAACATAAAACAAAGTTTTCCACCACAAAAAATATACTTTTAAAGAATTACAATAGCACAATTTCAAGAATAAATCATTCTGGAAAAATATTCAAATCTTGCAAGGGCCATTTTATTACTTACCTGAGCCCAGTAAAATACCTGTGGGGCCAATTTTTCAATCTCATTAACATAAGAAAGCTATAACTGGCCAACCTTCATCAGTTGGCTGCAGCAGCAAAGGAAGACTTTGTAAGCATCCAGCAATGGTCTTTCCAGAGGCTGAGCAAGTCAAAGAATTGGTGCTCAATAAAAACTGTTTTATTTTGATAGGTTTGATACATTACCAAGCTGTAAACTTGGTCCGTAGTTATTAACATTTTATTTCATTTATGTATATATATATATCTTTAAAGTACAGTATATGATTACATATATTAGACCAGTGAATTGCATCTGTACATGTGCATAGAAAGAGAAAATGTAACATGTTATGCTGCTATGTTTGGAGGGAAATTCTTTCAGGTGTAATGGATCAGTTCAAATGATGAGTGCTTTAAGTTATGTGTTTCAAATTAGCCATAAGTGGACACCAATCAATATTACTAATCCAAATGTACTGAGGTCAGAGAAAAGACTTACAGGAATGAAGAAGTAATTACAATGTTCTGTAACCCATAGTTAGGCTCATAAGGGCTGAGTGAGTTATACTGATGGTGTCCTGTGGGAAAGGTCAAAGCTACAGCTATACTAATGCTCTTGGGTTATATTATCTGCATATTTATTACTTTCCATTGCCTATTAATACTTTTATTTCTCATACACTTTATTTCTCACCTATATTGCAAGTCCCAGTTTCTCAGGACTTCTCTCTCCTCTCCTTCTTGCCTGTTTCTTGTCCCTTCCTCCTTTCCCCTTTCATCTTTTTTTTGCTTGAGCTCTTCATGTCATCTTATATTGTCTGTTTCTATCCTGCTCCTTTGCAATCATTAACCCACACCTTACCTAGGTATACTAAGATAAACTTTACAATTGTTTCTGCTCAAGGGACCCCTAGACCTCAGCAAACATCCTTTCTCCTTTGAAGTTTGAAGTGTTTTCCCTTTCAAGTGCCACAAACTTTATCAGCTTTATCTCAGTCATCTTAAGCAGTAACAATATATAAATGGTAATAAAGGAGTTAAATCCTAACATTCTTAATTTAATACTAAATGTCATCACGTCTCTTTCAATATCCACTTATTCAATTCAGAGTCATGGTGACCCCAAGTCAATCCCATGAAGCACTGGGCACCAGTCCATCGCAGGGACTACACAAATACAAACATGTACACACGTGCACATTAAACAGGGCCTCATTACCCACCCAGTCTTTTGACTGTGCGAGGAAACTGAAACATCTAAAGAAAATCCATGCAAAATGAAAAGAACATACAAACTCCACTCACATACTTTAACCTAACCCTAAAGCCAGAAACTAAACACAAGGTCACAGCAACCACTGCACCACCATGCCACCCAAAGATAAGATGATAGGAAAAATATTATAAATTAAAAACAATTGTTAAAACATGTATTTGCTCATGTGCATTAAAACAATACATCTTACCATAAACTGTACATAAGCACATTCAATGATACCCCTTTCTAGTGGAACAAAAATGTTCTCCTTAACAATTGTGGTGGCAGCTGATGTAATCTTTTGAGACTGCAGTAGTTCAGACATTTATTGACCTTGTGTAAACATTAGTGATATACAGAAACAGGCAATGTTCAGATTTTGGATAAAAGCTTAAATTGGTTACCCCTATTGTGTGTGCAATTTCAGCTTGATTTTTGTGTTCAGCTGTCATGAAAAAAAAAACATTCTACAGGAAATGTTACTGAACATTTAAAAACTGCTGCTTGAATGAAGATTGAATCCTCAAAAGTAATCTAGTTTGTTTTGAAGTAAGTGACTGTGCTAATGGACAATGCAGGTTAAAGTTTTAAGAACATACTGAAAGAAAAAACCCTGTTGTGTTGAATCAAATCCAACATAAAATTGTAAAGGCATTGTTAGATTATGGACAGGTCAAGGAACATTAAAAGGAATACATTTTGAACTATTAACTTCTCAAGTCTGTAAAATGTACTTAGGTTTACTTTAAAAGCTGATTAAATAAAATAGATTTTCAACTAGAAAGTGAAGTAGTGGACATGGGTTAGCAATTTGAATGACTATTGAAATATATGTAATGATTCTGCTTCAGAAGGCATTTCCTTGTTAGGAGTGAGTATAGAATAAACACAATAGGTGTCTGGTGCAAGTTCAAGAATGTACTTAACAGTAACAACACCTGTGTGGTTATGTCTGAGAATGAGTGAATAATAATAATTGCTTACACTTATATAGCGCTTTTCTGGACACTCCACTCAAAGCACTTTACAGGTAATAGGGACTCCCCTCCACCACCACCAATGTGCAGCATCCACCTGGATGATGCGACAGCAGCCATAGTGCGCCAGAACACTCACCACACATCAGCTATCAGTGGGGAGGAGAACAGAGTAATGAAGCCAATTTTAAGATGAGGATTATTAGGAGGCCATGATTGGTAAGGGCCAATGGGACGCCAGGGTTACACCCCTACTCTTTTCGAGAAACGCCCAGGGATTTTTAATGACCACAGAAAGTCGGGACCTTGGTTTTATGTCTGAAAAATTGCACTGACCATTTGCACAAAAGAAAGTTTTATGTGAGAATATTGTGAGAAACCTTTGTGATAGCATTGTGATTATTGAGAAAGTTTACAGTATAATGATGCTGAACAGGGTTAGTGTTGAAGAGAGCACAGATTAGAAGATGCTGCCTGAAGGGTTCTTGGCTCCTGACTCCACTGGTGCTCAGTGGAAGTTTGGCATGTTTCCACTGCAGTGTTACAATTCCATTGTTTCACTGCCAGAAGGTGCTTACAGCAGTGGTTGCTGGCCCACTGCTGGCCCGCAGCAGAGGCGCAGACCAGGCAGATGGCTGTTGCCAATCACATAGTGTACCTGGGGCTCCACACCTCCCCTTCTCAGCCTTATATAAGCTGTGCTCTCAGTCCTTTCAGTGTTCAGGTATTGTTTACTTCTGCCAATTTTCCGCTGTTTCTAGTATTCTGCTCTTTGCCTCTCTTCCTTCTCTTGTTCAGTTCAGCCTTGTTCTTTATTTTCTTTTCATGCTTTTACCTCCAGGTTTCTCCTTGTTTTCTGTCTTCTGCTGTGGATGTTTTATTTATTCTAGGATTGTCTACCTGGTTCTCTATTTCAGTCTGTTTCTAGATTTCAGTTGTGCACTGTGTCTATTAGACATCCATATCAGTTGAAACCTGCACAGGTTCCACTGCTTATGGGAGCTGTCTAGGCAGCCTTAACATGCAGGGCCAAAAGAGTCCATAAAGTGGGAGACAAGTGTGTCTAGACAATATTGTGTGAAATATAGAAAATATTGTGTTGCAGAATATTATAGTGCAAGAGTAAATAGTGTGGATAGAATGATAATAGTGTAGAGAGAATTATGTGCTGCAGGTCCAGAATAAGATTTTGTGTGGTACATGTAGACCCCGTCTGTTGTAGGATCTGTATGTCACACAGATGTTTTACCACTTCAGGTATACAGAGTATTTTGTTTCTATGAAAATAATGCATATAAATCTCATTTTGTAAAGCCATATGATTTAGTATTTAAAGATCGGTGTGCAACATTTTTTCTAAAGTAATTCTCATTTTAGAAAGACTAATACCTTGGCTGAGAATATGGTCAGAAGCACACACCATCTTTAAAATCCTCATGCTCGCCTATAAGGGCCTGCATGCCTTGGCACCTCAGTACCTGTCTGAACTATTACCGCCCTACTCCCCACCTCGCAACCTTCACTCTTCTAATTCTGCTCTCCTCACTGTCCCCCAACCCTGTCTACATTGTATGGGTGACAGGGCCTTCTCCTGTTATGCCCCCAAGCTCTGGAATTCTCTCCCCAAGGATATCAGAGAGTCACCTTCTCTAAACTCCTTCAAATAGAGACTCAAAACCTTCTTCTTCAGAAGAGCCTTTACTTAACTGGTTCCATTTTTTACCCCTCTGCTCCTACTGTACTTAGTACCACCATCCACGGTCTCTTCTGGGTATTGTAATTGTGTTTTATCTTGTGTATTCTTTTTATTTATTGTTGTTGTCATTCTGTAAAGCGCTTTGCGAATTCACATTTAAAGGCACTATATAAAATAAAGTTTATTATTATTATAAGAATATATAATAAACAAAAATGTCTGACTTCTTTTGTATTTCTAAAGAGCCAGTCAATAAACCTGCAGGGATATTTCACATGCTGTACTGTATTAAGGGATAGCCATACTGTACTTTATGGCTGATCATTACTGGATTTAAGACCCCACTCTGGTAAAATTGTATTAAAATACTATGATCCATAACTGGTGTAAAAGGCACAATTGTTGTACAGAAAATAAAACTGCAGATCAGCATGCTATGGTGTTGAATTGACAATCAATTTTCCACACAGCGTGTGTTTCTGCTGACTTGATTTGTCTGTGCTTCTAGCCTGCATTTATGATATGCTGTACAGTAATATAATGGAGTTAATGATCTGTGGTTCCTTCACTATGACCGGATAGCGTTATATTCTTTCTAAAGGTATATGAGATAATCTAGCATGAACAAGCTATTAGGCAAGTTGTTATTGGAACTCATGACAACATATAAAGTAATACATAAATTGCTGTAGTCAAAAATAATTATTCGCCCCCCTTGCGTTAATACTTTGTAGAGCCACCTTTTGCTGCGATTTCAGCTGCAAGTCGCTTGGGGTATGTCTCTATCAGTTTTGCACATCGAGAGACTGAAATTCTTGCCCATTCTTCCTTGCAAAACAGCTCGAGCTCAGTGAGGTTGGATGGAGAGCGTTTGTGAACAGCAGTTTTCAGCTCTTTCCACAGATTCTCGATTGGATTCAGGTCTGGACTTTGACTTGGCCATTCAAACACCTGGATACGTTTATTTGTGAACCATTCCTTTGTAGATTTTGCTGTATGTTTGGGATCATTGTCTTGTTTGAAGATAAATCTCCGTCCCAGTTTCAGGTCTTTTGCAGACTCCAACAGGTTTTCATCCAGAATGGTCCTGTATTTGGCTGCATCCATCTTCCCCTCAATTTTAACCATCTTCCCTGTCCCTGCTGAAGAAAAGCAGGCCCAAACCATGATGCTGCCACCACCATGTTTGACAGTGGGGATGGTGTGTTGAGGGTGATGAGCTGTGTTGCTTTTACGCCAAACATATCGTTTTGCATTGTGGCCAAAAAGTTCGATTTTGGTTTCATCTGACCAGAGCACCTTCTTCCACATGTTTGGGGTGTCTCCCAGGTGGCTTGTGGCAAACAAGACTTTTTGCCACAAGCCAAAGACGAGACTTTTTATGGATATCTTTGAGAAATGGCTTTCTTCTTGCCACTCTTCCATAAAGGCCAGATTTATGCAGTGTAAGACTGATTGTTGTCCTATGGACAGACTCTCCCACCTCAGCTGTAGTTCTCTGCAGTTCATCCAGAGTGATCATGGGCCTCTTGGCTGCATCTCTGATCAGTCTTCTCCTTGTCTTTGCTGAAAGTTTAGAGGGACGGCCAGGTCTTGGTAGATTTGCAGTGGTCTGATACTCCTTCCATTTCAAGATGATCGCTTGCACAGTGCTCCTTGGGATGTTTGAAGCTTGGGAAATCTTTTTGTATCCAAATCCGGCTTTAAACTTCTCCACAACAGTATTACGGACCTGCCTGGTGTGTTCCTTGGTCTTCATGATGCTCTCTGCGCTTTCAACAGAACCTTGAGACTATCACAGAGCAGGTGCATTTATACAGAGACTTGATTACACACAGGTGGATTCTATTTATCACCATCAGTCATTTAGGACAACATTGGATCATTCAGAGATCCTCGCTGAACTTCTGGAGTGAGTTTGCTGCACTGAAAGTAAAGGGGCCGAATAATTTTGCACGCCCCACTTTTCATTTTTTTATTAGTTAAAAAAGTTTCAAAAATCCAATAGATTTCGTTCCACTTCACAATTGTGTCCCACTTGTTGGTGATTCTTCACATAAAATAAAAAATGTATATCTTTATGTTTGAAGCCTGAAATGTGGCAAAAGGTTGAAAAGTTCAAGGGGGCCGAATACTTTCGCAAGGCACTGTACCTTGGTTGAAAAGCACACCTCCTTTCCTTAGGAAAGAAACCATGTTGTTCGATAGTGCTACAGCCTCGTCATTTGGGATACAATAATATCTTACACACAGAGCAAGTAGGGATTTAATCACCTTAACTGCAATCATTTGGGGAAGAGAGATGAAAGAGAACTTGAATCAAATCCCCTATTGACTGAAGGGTTAATCTCAGAAGGTGATGAGATCTGAGAAACAATACATTCTGGTACATTAATTGCCATTATGGATTTTTTTAAACTAATTTTTTCAGATACTTTTTGTGACCTTTGTTTTTGTATAAGGGTATAACCTCATCAATAACTGGAGATTTTGTTTACCTCCTCTATTTTTTCAATTTCAGTTTTTCTTTAACAATTTTTGCTAAACATTTGTCTTCTCTTTATCTTCAAATCTGAAGAACGCAGGTCCCTCTCAACCAAACTGGGGGACAGCACCCATACAGTATCTTTTAGTAAAAGTTTAAAATAGAATTTGCAGCTATTTATCTTCTTTTATTTTTATTTATTGCAGTGTGTGTTTATTATTTGTTAATTGTTTACAAGTTACAGTATATATTAAAATTATTTTTGATAAACAGAACTTTATAAAGTATACTTTTCTATAGTAAATTTTGATTGAAAGCCATACGCAGACAAGTAGTGGAAAAGTAACATGGTACTGTACCTGTCATACTAAACAAAGAATAGAAAATGGTTGATGTACTTATTACCTATTTTACTGCACTACTTAGCTTATTTTCTACGTTTATGAAGAAGTCAACAATATGACAATATACTGTACCTTAGGCAATGGAAGGAAAAAGTTCTGTTTTAGATAGTATCTGCATAAGAAGGAAAGGGTTAAGAACATATTGGAGCTCTTTGCTGTTTGGCAGAAAAACTGCCTGGGGAGTAACAGAAATTGTCACATAAGATTTGCGAAGCTGAAATTGCTCAGGACTTAAAAAGTAATGTTCAAGGACTAGTGGGGAGTAGATATCTGGAGTTGTAAATAAGCTGTCTTTGTTCTGCAATATCTTTGCTTAATGCCTTATTGCACAAATATGTTAACTACTCACTTGGAGTGGTATCACTCCTCAGGAAACACTTCCTCCTCTGTGCTTGTTTTTTGTAACTGCTTTACTATATAAATGGGAAAGAACCAGCTCGTACTTTGAAACGACTGCGGCTCCTGTGGCTGATCAATTCCTGTATACATACTGTACATAATAAACTCACTGAGCCTTTCTCACAAACAAACCTGACGGAGAGTGTGGATTTTCTACACACAGAAGAATGAAAGTATTTGGGTACTAGAAGCACTCAAAACTAATCAATCTCCAGGGCCTAATGATGTCTTACCAATTATTGGGGATACCCTTAAGCATGTTGCTGATGTGACACCATGCATCATAGATCATTTGATTAAACAGTAAACAATGTAATGATGGAAACTGTACATTATGAATGCCTAAGGCTAGGTAACACCCACTGGTCAACACAACTAAAAGCTTCTTTTGATAGAACTGATTGATAGTTTTTTTTTTCTTTTGTGCAATCAAGGTTCATATTGTTTGAGGCTGGAATTTTTAACTGTACATTGATGCTGTGAATTTATTTTCTGCAAAAAAAAGGCCATTTGACAGTTTGGCCTTGTGGGGGCTAATGAGGATGTCTGTGTAGTCCAGGGCACCTGTTACATTAGGAAATGCTGCAAAAAATGTTTAGATTATGACACATAGTTACAGATGTGAAATTGGGAAGGGATTTCCCACTGGGCACCACTAGAGGGCCCTCTAACTGTGCCCTCTCTAGCTAATTCTGCATAAGAACGTATATCGGCACCACCTGGGGTCTTTGTTAGAAAGCCTATATTACATTCTCATGCGATCTTCTGGTGTTCACCCTTAGAACCACGGCACCAGCTGAAAGGATGCGGAAGCCCTTTACTTTATTTAGAGAATTCTCTACACTCATGTAGAATCTCACCATTCATTATTTCTTGCAGGCTGAAAGAACACAACTCAGAGTAACTACACATTGGCTCTCTACCTCAACCAGAGGTATCAAACTTCCGCCAGTGAAAAGGCAGTCAGAATTCCACACTGTTACACAGAGAACAGAAGATACATTTACAGTGGATAGAACTACAGTACATACAGTATGAGATTACTATTTCATGGAACCCCTGTTTGATGGTATTTACTAATGCATGGCTGGGAAAGGTTAAGAATGTTAAAAACTGTTTGAGTGAAAACTCCAGTTTCCTCACTGCATGAATCGCTGTCACTTTACTGAAGCACTCTGAGTTACAACACAGTAAATAACTGGACTGGTCATGAGGAATTGTACTCCTAAGAAAAGAGTATGAGTTTCTTTTAATGCTAAACTACGTCAAGTAATATTAATGTACGAGCTTAAGAGATTGTGAATGTAAAGTGTACCCGGTCTGCTGAAATGCTAGTGTATCAGCAAACTGTAAAGGGTTTTGGCTATCTCTAAACTTAATTCTCTCTGTAAGGCTCTAATATCAACTGGATCTCTAGAGAAAAGTGATGTTTTCTTCATGGGATTGATTGGTGTGTGAATCTAGTTATCCATAAAGATTTAACTTACCCTGGAGCATAAGAATAGAGGATACAGTACTGTATGTTGCTGTAGTTACTAAAGTACTTTATACTTTAGTTGCTGTAGATACAATTTACCTGCTTCAAGAAACCAAATGTTATTCAGTTACTGAGTAATTTTGCTTTCTGAAACAGCCCCATGGTGTAATGAGATTTTCAGAAGACTTTTGAGAAAGTGTTGATAAACGACTTATTTTTTAAAATGGTAGGTGTTCAGGGAAACATGAGTGTTTGGTTTCAAAACCGGTTATTAAATAGAAAATAAAGGCTGCAGATAAGATGTGAATACTCAAATTGGGGTCATTACTTGCAAAGTAATGCAGGGATCTGTACTGGGACATAATATAATTAACATAAAAAATCTGGATTTTAAAATAAGAGTGATAAATTAGTCAAGTTTATCAATTTATTTATCAGTCAATTTAAGAGGATAAGCAAACTGTATAGAGGTAGCAAATTAAATTCAAAAAGATATCGAAACAAAACAAGACTGTACAAACTCCTTTCAGATGACATTAAATGTAGGGTATTTGCATGCAGTTAATAATAATTGCTTACACTTATATAGCGCTTTTCTGGACACTCCACTCAAAGAGCTTTACAGGTAATGGGGACTCCCCTCCAACACCATCAATGTGCAGCACCCACCTGGATGATGCGATGGTAGCCATAGTGTGCCAGAACGCTCACCACACACCAGCTATCAGTGGGGAGGAGAGCAGATTAATAAAGCCAATGGGAAATTTGGCCAGGACGCCAGGGTTACACCCCTACTCTTTTCGAGAAACACCCTGGTATTTTTAATGAACACAGAGAGTCAGGGTTTTACATCTCATCCAATGGACGGCACCTGTTTACAGTATAGTGTCCCTGTCACTATACTGGGGCATTAGAACCCACATGAACCGCAGGGTGAGCGCCCCCTGCTGGCCCCACTAACACCTCTTCCAGTAGCAACCTTAGTTTTTCCCAGGAGGTCTCCCATCCAGGTACTGACCAGACTCACACCTGCTTAGCTTCAGTGGGTTGCCAGTTGTGAGTTGCAGGGTTATATGGCTGCTGGTTTTCCAGTTAACTGGAAAGAGCTGGAAAGCTGAGTTAACAAAAGCTGCTTATGAAAAAGGCTTATTCTTTTACACCTACTAGTCAATGTCAAAAAAGAAATTAAAAAGGCAGCTATACTTCTAGGAAATATAGTTAAAAGTGTATAATTTAAATAAAGGGTTTTTTTGTTGGATTTGCAGAACACGCTAGAAAGGCCTCATTTAGAATATTGTGTACAGTTTAGTCACCACATTGTAGAAGTCATATAGAATCAATCAAGGTAAAAACAATCACATACATTCTGAGGCTTAAGGGGATGTCCTATACTGACAGCCTGAATAAACTGAACCCTTTCAGTTTTGAACAAAGAAGGCTACAAGGGCATCTGACTATAATTCTTCAAAATAATCAAAGACATTGACAAAGTCAATCTAGCAGGTTCAGAATGAATAGTGAAACATGAGCCAGTGGGCATAAGTAGAGGCATGTTTTTATTCAAAGTGTTGTGGGAGTATGAAACAAGGTGCCAAGCAATATGATATTGAAGCCGAAACTATTTTCTTTTAAGAAATGGCTGAATGAGATTATAGTATTAATTAACCATTACCTCCAACTGGGACAGATAATCTAAATGGCATCCTCTCATTTTTTAACATTTTTTATGTGTTTTCTTATGTTCTTATGACACAACTGGAGGGTACTGTGTCAAATGAGGATTGTTGAAAACAGGCTAGTCTGAAAGAGAGTGCTGTAGAATAAAATATTTTTAAGAAGATGAACAGTCAAGTGCTGATACAGCAGGACGTGCTCTACACAGGCTGATATATCCTGACAAATTATAAAACTGTGCAGCACAGTCCATTCATATGTATAATAACCTAAGTGGCCCTGACTTTGCAGTGTTTTCACTTGCTACTGTAAGTGTTGCATAATCAGTTACTCCATCTTTCTCAGAATTTCCAGGAAGCGAATATCTATATGTCTAACTATATCTGAGTAGTTCATATCAGAGAAGAAATGAATCAATGGTAGAATGGAAACTCATATAAAAGTATCTACTTAAGTTTTCAATTTTCTTATATACTCATAATGTTTAGGGACACAAGGTAACAGAAAAAAAAACAATTAGGAAAACTGCTTCATTTGTTTTTATAAATGTTTCAGGAGACTTTCAGAAACACATAAGCAAAATATTTTTAGAAATCAGTCACCAGCTAAACACTGCCCTACAGTGGTTCAAATCAATTACATCAAATGTGAATTATTTTCAGATTATGTGTTAATGAAATCACAAAAATATTATATTAAAAGAAAGAGAAGGAAAGAGGTATTTTAATCTTAATATGCTGAAACTTGCATTCTTCAATAAGTAAGAAAATAAATAACAATACTTCAGAGATCACAGTTAAATACCTGTGTATAGTTATAGAAAAAACGTACTATTTTAATAGGTTACAGAGGTACTGCAAAGAAGTAAATTCTGAGGTAAACAATTTGTATTTATATTGGTCACTGTAAAATACAGGATTATTCAAAATGCTTTCGACAACTTTGACAGTTTATAAAAATTAATTACATGGGTCACTGTGACAAAAAAGGTTTCAAACGAAAGCATAAATATCGAAGTTTCTAACATGGCCCACAGTCGCGTCATCTGTGCAAGGATGACCTGTGCTTTTGCCCATGGAGATGCATACATGCCCCACAAACTGCCTGTACCACTTAATGGTGGAGTCTCACATTGGTGGATGTTTGTGAAATTTAGTTTGGAACGATCGATGCATGGAAACACTTGATTTTGTTTCATGATAACAGAGAATACAAAATGATTTCTCCACAGGTGATGCTATTGTGTATACCGTGTGACTGTAGCACCACCTGTGGAGGAGAAAACAAAACTTAAACTTTAGCTATGTAAAATAATGGGCATTTATACTTGTTGACAACATGTTGACTAACCCTATATTATTTTATAGAAAGGTAATGTAAAATTTAAAAGTAATTTTGCAGTACACAAGGTAATTTTTAAATATCACTGAATGGAGCTTATGCTATATTTTCATGGCATTAGATATTTTAACAAATAAAATCATTTTGGAGTCCCTGAGTTTTTGGATTATTGTACACATTGTGTAGAATCTTGTGGAATACCAGACATAAAGTATTGGAAATGTATAGGTTGCAATATGAACCTGTTTGAGTTTTTCCCCATTTTCCTTTTTTCATATTCAATGTTTTATGTGTTGTGAAAAGATTAAGATTACAATTACCACTAATGTTTGGCCCTACTTACCATTTTGTATGCTTTTAAATTAAAAAAATAAGAGTCACCACTCAAGTGACAGCTCAAGTAGCACTCTACAGCAGAAAACACTGCAAAACCCTTTTTTAAACAAAAGTACAAGGAACAAACTTTCAACGTTTCTTTGCAAAAACATCTAGGACTGCCTAATAAAGACTCTATAAGAAATAATTTGCAGTCCAAGAAATTCAAACAGTATATTATTATTCATAGAGTGTGCAATTACATTATTGTATTGAAAAATGTGGCACAAAGCACAAAAGTTCAAAATGTAATATCTGGTCAATGTTGTAATTCATTTTTCTTTAAGCTGCTGAACAGAACTTAATTAGAGGTCATATACTGTATGTTCAATGATTATAAAATATATAAATACTCTCAGACATTGAAGACACAATAACAGTTAAATTGTAGGTATACAATTAATATGAACAACAACTGATTTCTTAAGATACTGTAGCTGTGATGTAAGATCCTAAATGTTAATATCTCTTTAATTTCCTCCAGTACAGCTATTGGCACCACAACCAGTCCCATTTTTCTCTTTGGTAGGTAAAAGACAAAATTAATAATTAACATAGTATATGACCAATACAGTACTTCAAAAAAGTACAGTATATACTGTACAAGGGGAGCATAGTGGCACAGTGGTTAGTAGTGGTTACAGTGGGGCCCTGCATTCAGTTTCAGACTTAAGGTGCTATCTGCATGGAGTATGTTTATTCTCCATGTGTGTGCGCAGGTTTCCAACAGGTGCCCTGGTTTCTCCCCCCTGAGCAAAGACATATTAGTAGGTTAATTCGTTTCTGGGAACACTGGCCCTGGTGTAAGAGTGTGCACTTCCAGGGTACCCTGTGATGTCCTGCCCAGAGTGTATCCTGCTTGCAGGGCTTGGCTCTGGCTCCCTCACATCCCTGAATTGGATAAAGAGGTTAGAAAATGGATGGACATAAAGTATATATACATTTGAAGGTCTACCTATTAAGTCGGACTCATCATTTGTTCAATATATTAAGAAACACCAAGTAATTGTTTAAAAAATATTTTGTGATCTTTACCTAGTAGAAAAGTCATTGAACACGTTTGTATCATTGTTGTACAGTATATTGCCCCTTTCAGAAGTCACAGAAAAAAATATTGAACATAGATATACAGTATCGAGTGGCTAGGCATACTTTATAATAATGCGAAGAAACTATATTAAGCATAAATGCAACAAAAAGTTTATAACTGATGTGATCATCGGTTATTTCAATGTTGCAATCAACTGGTAACAGATAAAATATATCGGTTTTATTTAACTAGTTATTGTAAAAAAAAACATTTGTAAATGACATGCCATGTTAGACGCAACGCTACTTGTAGTTTGTGTAGCTACAGTACGTGCACAGCAAACTTAATCTGCGGATTTTACTTTGCAGGTAGTACTAAAATTGATTAGATCTCTACACGACTCCAATGTGCTTTTATAAAGATATGTTTCTTACATAATTAGAATTTATATTCACTGATTCGAAAAAGTCTTAACTCTCCCTGCCTCGCTAAACCGTAATAATGTATTGCACCTCCAGTAGGAAATGATCAATTTAGACTTGTTTCTTGGGGGTTTGAGTTTTCTGTTACACAGGACAGGCGGAAATCTTGCGAACGTTTCAGGTTAGTAGAAGGTTGTTCAGAACACGTTATGACTAATACAATTGATTAAAATATTCAAATTCCTGAGATATTTGACATCCAGTCATAAAGTATCCGGACGAATACAAGTACTTTCTACACAATCAGTTCATGAAGTTGCGAATTAAGATATCTCTTTTAGGAATATCGTACTACAATACTCTAAATGGAATGTACTTTTAGCAAAAAAGTAACACTTTATTCTTCTTTGTTGTCATAGTAAAAGTGTCGTGGAAGGAAAGTTATTGGAAAGGTTATTGTTCACTACTGCCCCATACTGTCTGATGGCAATTATACTGTACATTTATAGGTGTTTATGTTGTGCTCCATTCTGTATTCGTACGCCTATCAATTATGTACTATTTTGCAAAAACACATCCGTCATCTTGATTGTTTAGAGGGGCAAATCATGCTTTGCCATTTTAAATATTTCATTTAGTTTTAATATTTCATATTTTTAGTTCACTTTTCATAAATTAATTGACAGCTGTGGCCCAGAGAGATGGGATGTACATTAATTCCTGCGTTCGTGAGCCTGAAGAAACAACAACAAAACGAATAATGGTCTTCAACTTCTTTAAACCTTGCCCTTTATCCCTGGCGGATAAGTGAGCCTCATATGAGAATATAAGGAGAAAGAAAGCAAATTAGAAAATGAAAAATGTTCTTTAGAAGAGAACACCATTCTGTTGAAGAAAAAAAGAATCAATTGCAAACACAAGTAAAAAAGATACTGTATTACAAAGGCCAAGAAAGGGATAATAATTTGCAACAAAAGTATGTTTAGGCCAAAGGAAAAAAAAATTCTGTATAAACACATTACAGTACTATAAGTATTTAAGATAAATCTCTAGATCCTTATGATATTCTACCACTTATAGTTAAGGAAGGTGTTATTTATGTTATTAACAAAATAGTCTGAGTAGTCAGTCAAGAACTTTGTAAAACACTTTGACAAAACCAAACCAAGGTATTATAGGGTAATTAGAAGGGTCTTATTTAATTGATACCTGGGTATGCAGGTGTGTTGAAAAAAATAAGAGTACTTGTTTAGGATGGCATGCAGGCTTATCCCTGTCATGATGTGTACAATTGTGGTAGTTGGGATTTCTTTCTTTACTATATATAAGTATCCTTCTCTGATATCATGTCTGATTCATTAAGATATCTAAAATAGAAAATATATAAAACTTTAGTAAAAGATACACGTGTACATGGAAGGTTAAGGAGCTGATAATACTCATGAAAACTTAACTCTTATAGATCATGTGTATTGTAATAGGTACACTAGATACAGTAGAGGTACGTCTTGCTTAACTACCTTGCCAGAGTCATTTGAACAAGACCAGCATTAATGCATACAAATAGTGCATGGTGTGGAATATTTTGATTTTGAAAAGGCTTTTGATAAGGTCCCTCAAAAAGGTTTAATTCAAATAAAATAGGCAAATTGCAGATGATAGTCTGAAGTATGTCTTTGGATCAAGAATGGGTTAATGGATAGTAAACAGATAATAGATTAGTAGTGAATGCTCAGATTAAGGTGATATAATTATCGGAGATCTTCATTGGGCTCACTGCTCTTCCTAATTACAAAATTATTTAGATTATGGGATAATTAATTAACTATTTAAGATTGCAAAAATTACCATTATACAATGATTAGAAGGCACTGTAGAAACAGCTTAATAAATTCAAAAATAACTTTTCAAAACTGGTTATACTGTAGTTAGAAATAATTATGTAAGATAAGAAACTAAAAAATAATTTATGTTGAAATGTCATTTACATCTCTTGCTCTAGATAATGTGGGGAAGAAATTAAAACATTTTTTAAATTAAACGGATTATGTGTTAAAAATTACAATTTACTAGTGTGACTAAATTTAGAATATTGTGTCAAGTTTGATCATCATGTTACAAAAAATATTTCTGCTCTGTTCAAAGAAGGGTAACCAACTGCATTTCAGGATTAAAAAAAAAACACTAACAGGCTAAAATCCTGAACAGAGAATAATGCAAAGTGACCTTATTCTAATATTTAGAATACTCAAAATCATTGACCAAGTCAATGTAATTGGATTGATCAGCAGTAAAACAAATCAAAGGGCACAAGCGAAAACTACACGTAAGTGCATTTACAACTGAAACCAGAAGACTGATATTTTCAATTGACTTTGACCCTGTCCTCTTTTAGAAATGATTTGACAAAATCCTATAGTGAAAAAAATTAATAGCTTGCAAATGAGCTAGATGGTATGAATGGATCATTTTTTTTACTTTTCTTTTATGTTCTTATTGCATAGAAATACACAGATTAGTGGATTAGTGTTTGACATAAATCTATGTTGTTATTGCAGTATTTTATGAGGTGCGGTTTAGGCCATTATTCAAACTTTACCTCTCATACACACACAAATTGCTCTCACATACACACAAAATGCTCTCACACTCTCCATTTTACCTCTCACATTCATATAAAATGCTCTCACACTCTCCATTTTACCTCTCACATTCATATAAAATGCTCTTACACTCTCCATTTTACCTCTTAAATACACATAAAATGCATCACATTCACTAGTTTTGCCGCTCGCGTTCACATTGTGAAGGAGTGTTTTATGTATATGTGCGAGGTAAAACTAGTGAATGTGAGAGTGTTTTATGTGTATGTAAGAGGTAAAACTAGAGAATGTGAGAGCTTTTTGTGTGTACGTGAGAGTAATATGTGTGTATATGAGAGGTAAAGTTTGAATAATGGCCTAAACGGCACCTCATAGTCTTTGCTGTTTGATTGAGCAAATTAAATACATTAAAATACTATTACAGTGATCACAAAAAGATAAGAAACAATCGGTAGGAGAAAAGGTATTTACTATCTTGTAGGCAATTCAAGGGACAATAATGAAACTAGTTTACTCCAGTTAATTAATGAATTGGTAAATCATTAAGAGTACAAACAGTCTAGAAACACAGACTAAAAGTTAGGCAGAAACAGGGGGAAAAGAGAGACAAGAAAGAGGAGAAGAGAAGAAGAAAGAAAGGGAGCAGAGAGAGAGAAGAATCAGAAGAATAACCTTGTTCTGATCAACCTTAAATCTAGCTATGTATTTGAACATTGAGAGCTTGCTGTCTTGTTTTAGAAAACTCTGATTTTCATGTGAAATCACCAGACTAAAGACGTTCTCTCCTGGTTAGTGCATGCATTCCCATTCATATTGGAGCACCTGAATTTATAGGGTTCTTTAGCTTCAAAGGGTTTAAATTACAGGGTTAGCAATCTAGGTTTTCATGGAAAATAGGAAAGCAGGCCTCTGGGATGCCTAGTTTGTAAATAGGTTTAGATTTAATTTTGTAAAATGATCAATGATGCTGTTACCTTTTTAAAATGTTCCAGAAGAACTGGGACTTAATATCCTAACTGTTAAGTTAGTAATGATTTAATCTTATAATGCATTTTGAATTTGGATCAGTTATATAAAACATAGTTTTTTTTCATCATGTTCTCCTCTCTAATATTAATTTATTATTTCAGAATGGCACTGCAGAATATTGGTATTCGCCTCCTTCAGAAAACACAGAATGTATTAGTAGTGTTTCAGAAAAGGAGCAAGGCCATCTACACAAATGCCAGTTGTTTTAATGAAGAAGAGATCAAAGAAAAGCTTCAGGCATTCCCAGGAGGATCAGTTGACCTCATCAAGCAGGACAGTGGCATTGCAGTTCTTACTATAAACAACCCCAATCACAAGAATGCATTCACAGGTATCAATGTTTTTGTTTGATCATTTCTCATTTAAAATTGTATTATAAATAAAGTTAATTGCATTCTGTCAATTTATATTTCATTTTCTGTGACTTGTGTATTTGATACATACTATAAAATATATATATATATTAAAAGTGAAGAAAAGTTAAGAGAAAATATTTTCATATTGAATTTAGTTACAGATTAACTAAAACAATTATGCATATTACACTAGTAAAATCCTACAGTATAAAGGAGAGGACACTCAATGCTTTGTAGAGTTTTGGAAAGTTTTGAGACTGTACAGTATAATACCATACATACTGCTTTTTTCATAAATACCCAGAAGTATGTATTGGAGAGATAAGGAATAAAGTGCTGATTTTGTGAGGCCTGTTCCAGTTAGTGCAGCAACTTCCAGGAATGAAAGATTTCAGAAACCATGTTCCTTACTTTGACAGGTACAATGATGATACAACTGAAGGACAGAATTGATCAACTTGAACAATGGACAGAGGGAAAAGGTCTTATTGTACAGGGAACAGCCAATACTTTCTGTTCAGGTTCAGATTTAAATGCAGTCAGAGCACTATCCAGTTGTCAGGTAGGACTTATTTTTTACATTCCTTGTGTAACAGTGCTTGTTGAACAATAGACAAAGCAATACACAGGTTTTAGTTTATATTATGCCTTACAGTTGTGAACATTATCTGAAAAATATTACAATATTAATAGTATTAATGTTAATATTAATTGCATTTATATAGTACTTTTCATCCCAAAAGCTTCTAAAGCATTTTAATTTATAGAACTGCACCTACTTCATCCATCACTGAGCACCTGGGTGACACATGAGTGGTGTTATGCACCAACAGGTCATGTAGAAAACTGAGAAATGGTTTCAACAATTTAATTGTGGGAGCCTGGAACAAGTTACTCAAGCTGATGCCCTTACCTGTTTCAATGAGTGATTACAGCCTCAGATCGATTAGCTAAGTGAGCTAGGTTGAATGTCAGTCAGTCATTGGTAATGTTTCTTATGGTTTTATGGATGTTAAAAAAGTCACAGGGCAGTGGTTTCATTTCTAATTTAAAATAATGTATATTTTTATTGTATCACATTTGCTAAAGTAATGTCTATCCATACAAAAGATCTAAAAAACATTATCAAAGGGTGGTAACATATAATTGTAGACTAATAAGGCTTGCTTCAAGGCCACAAGAATTAAAACTAATCAAGAGCAGGGGATCCAGCATGAACAAACTGAATGCTTTCAGCTAGGTTTAATTTGATAGTTTAATTTGATTTTTTTATCATTAGATTAAATGTGATTTTTTAAAATCATTTTCAGCTCATAAACATGTAAAGATATTTCCTTTTAACTATTATTTCATTGTTAATTTTTCATTTTCATATTAAATTTAAATTAAAATGAAATTCCAGACTATTAAGTAGAAATAAAAACATGCAAATATTTCAATCAATCAACTTTTTAGTTCAATTAAGGCTTCAATCAGGTCATCAAGTTCAGCTGGAATGAAATCCAGCAGTTATGTGGTCCTTCTGGAGGATCATCTCTATGGAAATTGTAAATGTTTTCTTGTAAATACAACCAGTGCGTGACATTTTCTTCTCTAAATTGTCCCTTCAGTATTCAAAATTAGTTTGTTTTAAAGCCATCCACACACTGGAGACCAGGGTTTGCCGGGGAATGCCTTAGTCCAGTTATTCTTTAAATCAGTGGTTCTCAAACTTTTTGGACCAGGTACCACCCCTGATCAAACCAAAGCATCCAAGTACCACCTACAAGTCATCTTCTCATAGGAACCCCAGAAATTCTCAATGAGAAACATGAGCGCAAGTGCGTGCACACACTCACATACACATATAATAAATATTATAGTAATAAACTTTATTTGATACAGCGCCTTTAAAGGTGGCTTCTCACAGCGCTTTACAGAAAAAAAAACAGGAACAACAACAAATAAAAATAAACAATAAAAAAGCACCATTTCAGTGAGAGGGGTGAGCCTGTTTAGTCGAGCAAAGCAGATGTGAATTCATTTTTCAAGCCTTGATACAATTCACAACAGAGTCTAACAGATTTTAAATCATCTGGCATTTTCTTGACAGCAAAGGTCTCACGGTGGATGTTGCAATGCGTCCATTCATTTCTGGAGCAACTTCTCTAATTCATGCAACTGCACCACTGTGTCGGCTTGTCATCGCTCTAGCACCGTCTGTACAAACTCCGACACATTTTATCCAGTCGATGCCATTCTCTTCGATAAATTTATTCAGAAGCTGAAATATGTGCTCTCCTGTAGTTCCTGTTGGTACTACAGGAACAGAAAGTACTCATTGGACGTACCCTCGAATTCGTACAGTATCTAACGTAAACAAGCAAATTGGCCAAATCGACTACAGACTCATCTAATTGCAGTGAAAAGCATCTGCTCATCTTAACGCGCTCTACCAGTGTACTTTTGATATAATCCGCCATTTCAGTAATTCTGAGTGACTGTGTCTTTCAGAGGGGGCAGCAGGTCAAACAGGTCAAGCGCACACACCAAAGTTCCAGGGTCATATGGCGTACCAGCTGGCGGCGCGCTGCGTACCACTCCTAGTACGCGTACCACAGTTTGAGAACCACTACTTTAAATCACCCTAAATCATTTCTTTAAGCATTTGATTAAACAAGTTATGTTTCAATTAAGGTGACAGTAGTCTTTAACATCTATTTAATATTCTGATTTTTATTCCAAATAATTTCTAAATTACTTAAGTGAACACATTACCTGCTAAATTGATCTTAGGCAAATAGGTGCAGGTCTCTCTAAATTGATTACTCAAAGGCTACCCAGAGAACCTTTACTAGGGCCTTCCAGACTCAGAGTTGGAGACGCCTGACAAAGAATCTGCAATATTAATCTTTTGAACATGTGGCTTGGGTTTATTTTATTTTTGCTGTCCACCAATCTTAACAAAGCAAGATGTTCTTTTTTCCTGTTGCTTTCTGGAGTTTTAGATGGAATGTTTAAGACAAATTACATTTTACATATAAAAGAAAACTGACATATTAAGCATTGCAAGAATTGAATTTTTTTCCTTAAAATCTTGTAGGATGGAATGAAGATGTGCATGTTCATGCAGAACACGTTGACACGACTTCTGAGGTAAAATACTGGGTTGCAAGTTTGGATAACAGTCTCTTTTAATTTTTTTTGTAAAAATACTTTTTCTGTTTTGATATTTTTGTAATCAAATCTTATGGAGTGCTATAAAAGGACCAAACTTTATGCTATCACATTTTTACGCACAAATGTTCAGTTATAACGGATTCTGTAGTGCAAACACAGTTTATTTTCTACTTTAACACACTCTTTAAAATCATCATGTTCTGTTTTTACCTAGTAGAGTTTAGATGTTAAATTATTCAAAACAGCAGAAGTGTTAAATGGGGAATAGACGTTTTTGGCCCTGTGTTCTTATCTTTGGGAAAACAAATCCATTTCAATGGGATGTAATTTTAATTTAACGTGAAGGAAAAACAGAATGAGAATTGATTGTAGGTAGGATGGAAGAAACAAGATAATATTGCCTAATCATTAATGTGACTGATTCAAGAAATGGTGTAATGTTTAACTTTATTGTTCTACTGTATTTCAGTTAACATTTAATGAATTACATGCTACCAATATTTTTTTTCTAGTGCAGACTGCCTCTAATAAGTGTGGCTCTAGTGGAGGGAAAAGCATTAGGTGGTGGAGCAGAACTCACTACAGCCTGTGATTTTAGGTAAGACCAGGAATCCCTTTTTACAAGTGTTACATAAAAAAATACCTAAAGCTCCATCAACATGTACTGTATGATCTTGTCAAATCAACAGCTGAGGCTGGGCCTGGTAGTTACTGGTGTGGGAGACCTTTAAGGAGAATCAAGGTGCTTCAGTAATTGTTGCAGGTGTATCAATTTTCCAAGTTAATGCTCCAGTGTGTTGATCATGAATATTCTGATGTAAGAGATGTTGTCCTTAGGATGAGACATTAAACAGAGGTCTTAACTACTTGATCATTTAGGATCTCAAGGCAATTTTCTAAAGATTACAGGTGTTTCACCAGATCTCTGATGTCCTGGCTAAATTGCATCCTTTTCTTGTACAATCTGGCTTTCCTAAACTATCTTCTGGGTTCAATTAACAAAACATTTTCTTGCTTCTCTTCCTGAGCTGCTGTGTATTAGGCCTGTGGTTACATAATGGCTGCTTGACCGATCTCAATTCTTCATTCAATACAGGGTCATGGGGGAGGTGACGACTATTCTAGCAAGTCACAAGTACAAGGCAGTATACACCCTGGATGGAAAGACAGTCTATCACAGGGCACACACATTCACACACATACTCACACCGGGGCTAGTTTTCCCAGAAGCCAGTGAACCTACCAGTATGTGTTTGGACTGTGGGAGGAAACCAGAGAACTTGTCAGAAACCCACATGAACACAGGGATAACATAGAAGAGAGCAATGAGCACCCCAGGAATTGAACCCAGGGCCTGAGTACTGTAAGGAGTGTCCTGTCCAGGGTATACCCTGCCTTGCACCCATTGCTTGCTGGGATAGGCCCCAACTCCCCTACACCCTGAACTGGATGAAAGGGTTAGAAAATGGATGGATGCAAATAAGTGATGAGCTATGTCTCTTTTTAAGTGTTCTTCCTTGGTTTAATTCAGGTTTACCCACTGAGGTGAAGAACAATAACCTGGTGAATCTGAGTGATTATTGAATAATCAGTAATTATACAGAAATATAGACAGACCTTTTCTTAAAAAATGAGGCAAGAACAGTATACTAAAAATATCGCCATTCATTGGTGAATAAAAAGAGAAGCCATTATTTCTCCTGTAGCCTATTTAATAATTTATGGGATCATACAGTGCCTTGGAAAACTATTCACCTCCCTTGGACTTTTTCACATTTTGTGTTACAGCACGGAACCATGATATATTTAACTGAGAATTTTTGCAACTCATCAACACAAAGTACTCTATAATGTCAAAGTGGAAAAAAAAATCCAGACATTTTACTAAATTCATTAAAAATAAAAAACATATTGAAACAAATTGAATGCATAAGTATTCACCCCCTTGCTTTGACACACCTAAATTACCTCTGAAGTAACCAACTCTCTTCTCCAAGTCACATAATTACTTGACTGGAGTCCACCTGTGTGCAGAGTTTTTCGAAGGGGTTATTAAATTAATGCATTGGTGCAAACCAACTATTTTGGTGGTGGTTCTTGAAAAAAAAATATTGTCATATATAATTATAAATTATATTGGTTGATTGTTTAATTTTGGACCATTGCTCCTAAATTGTTATACCTTCATCATAAAAGGTATATGAGAACTTTATATATACAGTTGTACACAAACTTGACAACTGTTTGGGCACCCCCGATCAAATTGCATGTTTCACCATAACTCTAAGTGAAAAGTAGTTAACATAACCTCTGCAGTGCACAAAAATGAAACGTCATATTTCTGCAAATTTTAATACACAATTACGATTTATTTGCTGAATTGAACAGATTGAAAAAAAAGAGTGAATGTGGCATGTTCAAAAGTTTGGGCAAATCAGGTGTTACTAAGTCAGACATTACCCCGGTGTCCGGGCCAAATTTCCAATTGGCCCTTACCAATCATGGCCTCCTAATAATCCCCCTCTATGAATTGGCTTCATTACTCTGCTCTCCTCCCCACTGATAGTTGATGTGTGGTGAGCGTTCTGGCGCACTATGGCTGCCGTCGCATCATCCAGGTGGATGCTGCACATTGGTGGTGGTGGAGGGGAGTCCCCATTACCTGTAAAGCGCTTTGAGTGGAGTGTCCAGAAAAAAGCGCTATATAAGTGTAAGCAATTATTATTATTATTATTATTATTATTATTATTATTATTATTATTATTATTACTTAGTAACACCTCTTTGATGAAGTGTCTCAGAGATAATTATGGAAAGTTTTAGATATTGAGAAAGAAAAGGCTGATGTGTTAAATATTTCACTCATGAAATTTACGAAAGAAGATTTTGATAACACTTTCAGTCTATAGAAAGACAAAACTCTAACTTGCATATTTGCATTAGAGAGGCAGAGCTACTAGAAACACTTAAGATTAATTGATGATATTTTACCAATTAAACAAAAAATATATAAATATTTAAAGACCATTAAAAAAACGTTCTTGCTAATATATATTGATTTTTCTTATGCAACCAATGAACTAGTGAAGTGTGCAGATGAAACCAAAACAGGGGGATTAGCAAACACTGTAGAAGCTGCAATAGAAATTCAAAAATGCAAAATTTAAGACCAAGAAAACACCTGATGGATGTTTTAATTCTGGTTTAATATAGGCAGGCACAGAGTGTTACAAGAAGGTAGCACAAATATAAAATGGGAAACAGTGATTTGGATGTCTGTTAAATCCTTTTGAATTCCATTCTCATCAGCATTTCTATTGGAAAGTACGAGAAGTACTTTTAAAAATGAGAACAGGAGGCACTTTGATTGGTTAGTAGCACTTGCATGAACTTTAATAAATCTAAAGTTTTAAACTGTTATAGTAGGTACTGTAAGGGTTTTTCACTGTTTCTAAAAAGTTTATTTGAACTTATCAAAAGAGAAATATTCCACAGAATTAAGTACTAATACTATAGTATAATTCTCATTAAGTATCATTATATAGTGCTGCTCAATAGATAACTTTGTTTCTTGTGAATATCAGTAGTATTTGAAAATAAATGTGTGAATTTAGTTTATTTTGTACAGTAGAGTATAGTGCTAATATAGAAAATTAAAATATTGTTTTTTCGATTTTTTTTATAATGGACCTGATGTTTTCTTTCATAGGCTGATGGCACCCGGGAGTGAAATTCGATTTGTTCATAAGCACATGGGTTTAGTCCCTGGCTGGGGAGGAGGAGCTAGGTTAGTCCGCATTGTTGGAAGCCAAAATGCCCTAAAAATTTTGAGTACGGCATGTAAAGTGGATCCAGATTTGGCACTTCAGACAAGATTAGCAGATGGAATTCTGGTATCTAATGAAGAGGGAAGACCCTTGGAAGATGCATTGAAGTGGTTAAGTGATTTCACCAAGGGACCAGCAGCTGTGATCAGATCAGTTAAAAAAGTGGTTCTGTCTGGGAGAGAACTGACCAGTGATGAGGCCTTAAAAACAGAAAAAGAGGTCTTTGGAAGTGTGTGGGGTGGACCTGCCAACGTTGAAGCTTTAGCACAACGTCCAAAACACAAGTGACATGAACCAAATGATTAAAACCAGCTTGACAAATATTTAAGTGCTCTGGAATTGAATTTATTTTGGCTTTGATAAAGGAAATAATGTGTTGTAGTAAGGAAAAAGATCTGATACCCGTCTAGTTGAAATCATACAACACAACGGAAAACTCACCTGAAATGTGCTCTCTGTGTACCCTCTGTCTTCTCTGCTCTGTACTCCGCATCGGGAAAGTGGACCCTTGTCATTATTCAATGAAACCTACTGACCCTATCACTGGCCCTTGTATTAAAAATATTAAACATTTGTATGCAGTATAATTTTCTGAATTTCTGCATAAATGTGACCTAAAATGTGATCAGATCTTCATCTAAGTCATAAAAATAGATAAAGAGAACCCAATAAAACAAATTACACACAAAAGAAAATACTTTTTCATTCATTATTGATCAAAATGATCCAACATTAAATGTCTTTGTCAGAAAAAGTATGTGAACCTGTGCTTTCAGTAACTGGTGTGACCCTTTTGAGCAGCAATGACTTCAACCAAACGTTTACGGTAACTGTTGATAAGTCCTGCACATCAGCTTGGAGGAATTTTGTCCTCCTTTGGCATTCCTCCTTACAGCACTGCTTCAACTCAGTGATACTGGTGGGCTTTCTTGCATGAACTCCCCGCTTCAGATCCTGCCACAACATTTCTATTGGATCAATGTCTGGACTTTGTCTTCTGCTTCAATCTTTCTTTGGTAGACTGACTTGTGTGTTTAGGGTCGTTGTCTTGCTGCGAGACCCACCTTCTGTTGAGCTTCAGTTCACGGACGGATACTCTGACATTCTCCTGTAGAATTTGGTGGTACATTTCAGAATTCATAGTTCTGTCAATGATGGCAAGCTGTCCTGGTCCCATGGCAGCAAAACGGCCCCAAACCATGATACTGCCACCACCATGTTTCACAGTTGGGATGAGGTTCTTATGTTAGAATGTAGTATTTGGTTTTCTTGAAACATAACGTTTCTCATTTAAGCCAAAAGGTTCTATTTTCGACTCATCTGTCCATAGAACATTCTTCCAGTAGTCTTCTGGCTCATCTAGGTGGACTTTAACAAACTTTATATGGGCAGCAATGTTCTTCTTTGGGAGTAGTGGCTTCCTCCTTGCTATCCTCCCATGCACACTGTTCTTGTTCAGTGCCTGATGGTGGACCCTTGAACACCAACATTAGCCAGTGGAAGAGGCCTGCAGATCCTTAGACGTTACCCCAGGGTTCTTTGTGATCTCCCAGAATATTATACGCCTTGCTCTTGGAGTTGGATTTGTGTTGGATGACCACTTCTGGGGAGAGTAACAATAGTGTTAAATTTTCTCCATTTGTACACTATCTGCAACGACAGTGGATTGGTGAAGCCCAAAGTCTTTAGAAATCGTTTTGTAACCTTTTTCCAGCCTGATGAGCATCGACAACTTTTTTTCCGAGGTCCTCAGAAATTTCCTTTGATCGAGGCATGGCATGCGTTCACAAGCCTGTGTGGTGAAGACCAGACTTTGGAAATGAAGACAGGTTTATTTTTTTTAAATAGGGCAGGGCCACCCAAACTCACACCTGATTGTCATCCCATTAATTGACACTCCTGATTCTAATTATCCCCTTAACTGAACTGATCATCCTAGAGGTTCACATACTTTTTCAGACAAACACATTTAATGTTGGATCATTTTGATCAATAAATGAATGAAAAAGTATACCCTTTTGTGTGTTATTTGTTTTATTGGGTTCTCTATTTTTATTACTTTGATGAAGATCTGATCACATTTTAGGTAAAATGTATGCAGAAATGCAGACAATTCTAAAGGATTCACAAACTTTCTAGCTCCACTGTAGATAACTTAAACATCTTTGAAGGCGTGTGAAGCAGTTATTGCAAATCAAGTATTAATGTTTCTGTGTAATGATTATTTAAATAATGATAAACTTTTGAAAACAACCAAAGGATATTAATGTTGATTTTAATAAAGATGATGTATGTAGCTGTAAAAATCAATGTTGAAAGCATTTAATGAAACAACAGCTTCACCCTTTGAAGGTGACTGCCAACATTTATCAAAGGCTGTGAAAAAAGAACAGTGACTGCTCACAGCTCCTCAATATGCTTTCTCAAGATGTTTGATGAAGTTTATTCACTTTATTGGTAGTTGGCAGGACCTTGATGCAGATGTATTCATATTTTGCAATCTGTAATACAGAGTTAGAAACACTATTTAATCAGCTGCTTTTCCAACACATTTCTGATTATCTAGGCTTCTCATTTCAACCTTAGAAGAGTATCTTCACAATGTGGTTCTTAAAATAATAATTAAGAAAAAAATATCAGATTAAAAACAGTTAAATGATGATCCTTATAATCAGTTGATATTAAATCTGTGTGCATTATGTGTATTTATTTAATTATGCAACATTGACACTGACATTCTTTTCAATATTGTTACGACCCCAGGTGTCTAGGGGTAAAGGGGTGTAACATTCAGGATGGGTTTGGATGCAGGCGGGTTTCAGGTGAGGGACTTTGGAAGTGTGACAACAAAATTTCGGGGAAAAAGTGATTTATTTACAAAGTAAAAAAGTGAATAAGTGACTGGTACGTATAACAAGACACAAATAACACACAAGGAAAAGGAAATTGAGTGGTGCCAAAGAAAAGAAAAATAACAAAACTGCACTAGCTAATACAGTGAGGGTGAGATCTGACCTAACTAACCAAAACCACAAAACAAAACAAAAGGTCTTCACATGCCCTAACTTCCCTACACTGACTAACCAGAACCAGAAAAAGACAAAGGTGGCACTCGCCCCTAAGCCAGTGTGTCAAGACAAAAACAAACCTTACCTGTACCTTTTCCCCTGGTGTACAACAAGTTCACAGTTAACAATAACACAACACAAGTGAAATAATTGCATGATTATGGCAAAATAATACAGAAGAAAATACACAAGCAAGGAATAGAGTAGCAAATAGCATGTAGAAAGTGTGGTTTGAAAATTTGTATTTTGCTACCATTTTTTACAGGCACACATAGTAAAAATGACAAAATACAGTATGTCCAAATTTGTTTTTCTAGGAAACACTAAAACAATACCTTTCCTGCGCTGTGAATACATCCTAAAGCACAGCAAATTCATTATAAAATGTGTAGGTGTTGTTCCAACACTAAACCTGTCACACAATGGCCAGAGGAAGGCCAAAGTAGGTACATTTTATAGAAGAATGCCTCCACTGCAAAGCACTCAAGTATAATAAGTGCACCTTATTTACAGTGCTCACAGTCCCACACACCAGAAAAACAAAACCCCCAAAAGGAACAAAAATAATAATTCAAATAGACCAATCCTCCTTTTCTTATTGCTTTCTCTCAGATTTAAGTCACACTACATGACTCACCAACCATCAACTCCCTCCAAGGCTGAGGAGCCAGTTTAAATAGCATGTAAACCCCTCCCCCTCTGGAACAAACCATTTCTCCAAATTTATAATTTCACAAATTATACATTCAAAATTAATTCCTTTCTAACCAAAGAACATCGCATATCTTAACAACACAGTGCTTTTGATCCTGGTTCAAATAAACAATACAGAAATAAACAATACAAACAATAACATTTCCCTCTCTTCACATGTATGTGGTTTTTCCCAGCTCCATAAATAAACCTTGAGAAGTGGGGTTAGGTTTGGCCTTATGAGGCCTCCAGAGGCTAACCCAACCTGGAAGTACCAACACCAAACAAACAGTGAGTATTATCCATTTTGAGAGTGCTCTCCATTCACACCAGAATACTCACTAATACCTGTGTTAAAGAATGTTTTTTATTTATGTGAATGTATATGAAATTAAGTAATAGCAGTTACTAGTAAAGCCCTGAGTGTGCACCCTCAGGAGCTTATTTAGCAGCTGCTCAACAGAAGCTGTTTGAATAGTGTATTTCCCGTGCTACCTGTACCTTGTGACAGTCTCCTCTGTCACAAACCCTAACCCTACCTCGGACACTTTTGTAACATATTTCCAAATCCCAGCTTTAAAAACTGTTAAAAAAAAGTAAACAAATGACTCCCAATTAGTCAGAATCAGGAATCGGAATCAGAGCATTTAAAAGTGTAGTTTGAGAGTTTGATTTTTGACCATTTTTGACAGGTGCGCAGGCTTAGCAAAAATGGCAAACTTTGTCCAAATTTGTTTTAAGAGGAAACAGCAAAACACCACTTTTCCTGCACTGCAAATACATCCTAAAGCACAGAACATGCATTACAAAATGTGTATTTCCAAATCCCAGCTTTAAAAAGTATGTTATAAAAAGTACAAATGTGACTCCCAAATAGTCAGAAACATGTCAGGTTCCACTTAACGCGTATTTTCAATGCATCTAGTGTGAATGAGTTTCAATTTTGTGGCATTGCTTTTTTTTCAACCAGCTTCTGAAATGACGTGTAAAATATGTAATTATTGACTAGTTTTCATGTGAGCATGACAATTACCTGTAAAGTTTGGCTAAACTTGTTATTTCCTTTAGTTTTGAACACAGAAAAGACAGTTTAGCATGTAGAAAGTGTGTTTTCAGAATTTGGATCTTCTGTCATTTTTGACAGCTGCGAGGCTTAGCAAAAACGTCAAAATTGGTCAAAATCTGTTTTTCGAGGAAACAACAAAACAACAACTTTCCTGCACTGCAAATACACCCTAAAGCATGGCAGATGCATTAGAAAATGTCTGGGTGTTGTTGCAACACTAACCCTAACCCTACCTCGGACACTTTTGGAACAAATTTCCAATCCCTGCTTTAGAAAACTGTATTCAAACAAGTCCACAAAAGTCTCCCAATCGGTCAGAATCATGTCAAGTACCTGTAATCAGGTATTTTCAATGCATCTAGTGTGAATGGCTTTCAATTTTGTGGCATTGCTTTTTCTCAACCAGCTTCTGAAATGACGTATAAAATATGCAATTGATTAGTTTTCATGTGAGCATGACAATTACCTGTAAAGTTTGGCTAAACTTATTTCCTTTAGTTTTGAACACAGAAAAGAAGAAAGTTTAGCATGTACAGATGCAGCCATTCAAAATGGGTGGGGTATTTCGCGGCATACCCCGGTGGGCGTGTCGCGGTATCACGCAGTATCACGTGGTTAATTGCGTCATTTGACGTCATGCCGGAAACTATCCGGCGTCACCTTGTAAAACCGCCAGGGGGAGCTTAACCTCTCATGTACAGCATTTAAGCTTTTAATTTTGAACTGTGTATTACAGCATGTTAATCATCAGTCATTAAAATGTTGGTATATTTTATGAAAGCAAGATTGCTCAGTTGGACAAAAGTACACAACCTACCTTTATCAGAAATATTTATGCATCAAAGCCTTTACCGAAGATATTACTAATATTATTAATAATGAATGACTTTGGACAAGCTGTATACTCAAAGTATCATTTCTTTAGCACATTTGTACAAGCACTTGGAATCTGTCCAAGCCATACTTTGTCAGGCATTTTGTTTTACTTCAACGGGCATAAAAAACAATGAATAGTCACCTTCTTCCCTTCTGACAACGGTCCCTGCTTCTGCTTCCTGCTTCTATTGTGTGTGTGTGTGATAGAGTACATTTTTATAGAGAAATGGAGGCTGGACAGTATGCATTACAATATAAACATTTATATTGATTTAAATCGTGTTTTGATTTAAATCGCAAACGTGTGTTTAATTATGTGTTTTTTTAAATCATAATCAGGCTAATGCAACATACATTGATACAATATCTTTGTCTTTTAAGTATCTTAATAAACTTTCAGCATAGCTTTCTACCCGTTTAGATTTATATTTCTTGGGATTTTGGGATCAAACGTGGAAGGATTAGATTGTAATCGTTTTTATTTTTCAAATACGTTTTAGAAAAGTGTAATCTATACCTGCCCAGACTGTACGTCTTCCTATATCCCGCCTTTCATTCCTGTCCTGCTCTTCCCCGCGCACCCCAGCCGGGCGCTCTTCGGCCTCTGCCCGGGACGAATGTATATTTTGATATTTACACCCGGCGCGGCACCGAGGGATTTATAACTGCATTTATAACTTAGTTTTTAAATTTAGTCAAGCAATATGAAGCATCTCCTTTTACTTTTAAGTCCCTTAAATACATTGAGCACAGCTTTCTCACCACTTAAGATTACTTTTTGATACCATCCTTACACAAAGCAGAAACTTTCCGATGACATACAGCACAAGTGGAAAGATTACAGATTTTAATCGTCTTTAATTTTGTTACGTTATATGTTTTAGGAACGTTTCATCTAAACAAACACCACAAAACTATTCTCGATTGTATTTCTGAATGTTATGTTACACCTTCAGTAGTTCACTGCTTTAAATACATCGAATTAAGAAAGTTATGTGTAGCATTTTAGATCTTTTTTTCTGAACCAGGGAAAATCTGATCATGTTTCTCTATAACAATAATAAAAAGCTTAATTTTACATATCACCTTTAAAAGTGGCATCTCAAAGCAATACAGTAGATGGAAAAACAGTTAAAGGTTAAACATTAGAGGCTTGCCACACCCGGACTGTTAAACCAACGCATTAGCACGTCAAAGCCCATTGAGGACCCGGGCGCAATAGTTGTTTTTGTCCCTTGATTTACTGATCTGCATTAATTATGGAAATCGAGTTCCTGCTCTTTGCAGACGACCTGGTCCCGCTGTTGCCCACAGAACAGAGGCTGCGCCAGAACCTGGCACTGCTGGAGCAGCACTGTCAGACCTGGGCGCCGACAGTCAATCTGAACAAGACCAGAGTTATGGTTTTCCAGAAAAAAAGCCAGACCTCAGGGAAACAGGTACAAATTCACACTTAACAACACATTAACACCTAACAACGGGAGCAGGGACAAATTAGGCCAGTACCCACTATTGTTAAACATACAGAAAAGAATATTAAAGTATTGAATATTAGTATTGGCTCTAGTATTAGCCATACAGAACATTAAAGTGCCCGTTTTCCATTCAGCGGGTGCCTGAGCCGCTGTGTCCTATCTTCTGACAGTCGCCGTTGTGAATGTCTGTAGAGTGTCTCTTATTTTTAGTACTATATTTTTGTATTATATTCCCTATTAATCAAACTCTAAGAGTATGTATCGGCTTGTCCCCTCCTCCCGCCCCTCTCTGTGTACAGTAGAGCCTCCTGTCCAGCCAGCACATGTCCACAGACATTCACAACAGTGACATATCATAAAACGTTTGCACATATAGTTAAATTATTAGTTGTTTTTCAGGAAGTTAAAAAAAACACTTGAATTACTTATCCAGTCTCTCTAAATAAAGTTATTTTTCAAGCAATGCAACAAACGTCGGGCAATGTGTTTTTTTTAATCCAACATTGACAGCCACATCTTAAATCTTGTCAGTCAGCTCTTTTTTCTCTATTTGAATTGTGGCCTACACATCGCACGACTTTAAAAGCTAGAAAGACAGGTTTCGATTCACATTAGCTGGCGAGCCTTGTTAACAAAAAAACTAATAATAATGTAACATGCCACTGTTTGTTCATGAACAAAGTTATACTGAGATTTCCTTAGATACGCGATTTAAAAAAAAATTTTTGAATCCCCGGCGGAACACATTCCATAAGAATCAGCGCTTTTACAGTATATATCGCCTTTAAAGGTGGCTTCTCAAAACGCTTTACAGGATAAAAACAACAAGAACAGCAACAACAACAATATTGTATTTCATTGCACTTTGAAAACCAAGTAATAACTTAACTATATGTGCAAACGTTTCATATGTTGCTGTTGTGAATGCCTGTGGAGTGCATCTTATTTGCCTTGCGTCCTGGTTATCTCGCCCTCCCCCCCTCTCTCCCTCAATTCAATTCAATTCAAGGTGTTTTATTAGCATGACAGATGGGTACAATCAGTGTTGGGTATTTACTTTGCTTTGAGATTCCACTTTTAAAGGTGATATATACAATTTTGACTAAAATAAATTGATATCTTTGTCTTCTAAGTATCTTAATAAACTTTCAGCATAGCTTTCTCCCCGTTAAGATTTATTTTCCTTAACTAGTATACTTTAGATCTTTTTTTCTGAACTGGGGAAAATCTGATCATGTTTCTCTATAACAACAATAAAAAAACATTATTTTACATATCACCTTTATGTGATATCACCTTAAGGATGCGCAAAGAAATTTAAAATAGTATTTTTTAGGTGTGAGGGTAGGAGTGGATCGCAGCAGGCATAATTGGCAAATTAGGAAAACAAAGAACTGGACAGGAGAGACGTTTATCCAGAGAGCGAGTGATCAGAAAAAGGAACAGCTGTTACACCCAGGTTTTACGCTCTCTCTGTTGAATGAATGAAAGCATTTTATTAAAAACGCGTTTGCGTTTGTCTGGGTATTTACTTTGTAACCTGTGGTTTACATCTACTGTATTGTTTTGAGATGCCACTTTTAAAGGTGATATGTAAAATAAAGTTTTTTATTATTGTTATAGAAAAACATGATCAGATTTTCCCTGGTTCAGAAAAAAGACGATTAAAATCTGTAATCTTTGCACTTGTATGTCATCGGAAAATACAATCAGTTTCTGCTTTGTGTAAGGATGGTGTCAAAAAGTAATCTAAGTGGTGAGAAAGCTGTGCTCCTCAAAGCACTTTACAGGATAAAAACAATAACAATAGTGGCTGGGCAAACGATTTTTTTATATAGAAATACAAAATGAGAAACTGTATAATGATGTGCATGAACAAAGTTATACTGCAATTTTCCTTAGATACGCGATTAAAAAAAAATATTTTTTTTGAATCCCCGGCGGAACACATTCCATAAGAATCAGCGCTTTACTTCGCACTTTACAATCCTTACTTCGTGCGACTGGAAAAGAATTTGTGATCGGATCAACTAAATGCTTCGTAGAAGGAGGCGCTCTTTTCCTCTAGTCTAACAGTCTGTCCACAAACAAAAGATTCCTGTTAGACAAGAGGAATTTAAAAAAAAACAATTTTGTCAATGGAAACCAGTGTGTGTGTGTCTCTCTCTGCTGGATGTCCCTCTCACTCTCCGCTGAATGAATAAAAGCATTTTATTAAAAACACGTTTGCGTTTGTCTGGTATTTACTTTGGTCCCTTTTAACTGTTTTTCGATCTACTGTATTGCTTTGAGATGCCACTTTTAAAGGTGATATGTAAAATAAAGTTTTTTATTATTGTTATAGAGAAACATGATCAGATTTTCCCTGGTTCAGAAAAAAAGATCTAAAATGCTACACCTAACTTTCTTAATTCGATGTATTTAAAGCAGTGAACTACTGAAGGTGTAACATAACATTCAGAAATACAATCGAGAATAGTTTTGTGGTGTTTGTTTAGATGAAACGTTCCTAAAACGTATAATGTAACAAAATTAAAGACGATTAAAATCTGTAATCTTTCCACTTGTACTGTATGTCATCGGAAAGTTTCTGCTTTGTGTAAGGATGGTATCAAAAAGTAATCTTAAGTGGTGAGAAAGCTGTGCTCAATGTATTTAAGGGACTTAAAAGTAAAAGGAGATGCTTCATATTGCTTGACTAATTTTAAAAACTAAGTTATAAATGCAGTTATAAATCCCTCGGTGCCGCGCCGGGTGTAAATATCAAAATATACATTCGTCCCGGGCAGAGGCCGAAGAGTGCCCGGCTGGGGTGCGTGGGGAAGAGCAGGACAGGAATGAAAGGCGGGATATAGGGAGGCGTACAGTCTGGGCAGGTATAGATTACACTTTTCTAAAACGTATTTGAAAAATAAAAACGATTACAATCTAATCCTTCCACGTTTGATCCCAAAATCCCAAGAAATATAAATCTAAATGGGTAGAAAGCTATGCTGAAAGTTTATTAAGATACTTAGAAGACAAAGACACTGTATCAATTTATGTTGCATTAGCAACATAAATTAAACACACGTTTGCGATTTAAATCAAAACACGATTTAAATCAATATAAATGTTTATATTGTATCGCATACTGTCCAGCCTCCATTTCTCTATAAAAATTTACTCTATTACACACACACACACAATAGAAGCAGGAAGCAGAAGCAGGGACCGTCAGAAGGGAAGAAGGTGACTATTCATTGTTATCAAAAATGACTTAGAATCGATCATGTTGTGATATTTTGAAATATAAAAGTCAATTGATTGTCCTTAATATTGCTATTCTATTTTTTCGAAGAAATGTTTGTTAAAAGAAAAGTCCAGCACCAGCTGGATTTGAACACACAACCCGTGAGTTGGTAATCGGGCACGTAGACCAGTAGGCTACAAGGGAAGTCGCATGAAGAGGGAGGCGAAACAGCCCTACACAGCCCTGTCGCAGTACACGAATATAATCATATCATTATTAAATTCTTTAGATACGCGATTCCATATTATATTCCCTTTTAATCAAATTCTAAAAGTATGCTTGTTGACTCCGGTATCTCTTTAGTTAAAGACTTCGATGCTTAAAATGTTTAGGGAGAAATGGAATACTGGTGTGTATTTTTTCTTTAAAGTACCAAGACCAGCTGTATACTGTATGTTTATGTTCCAAAATTGATATCGTTTATGGCCTTCACACACGTTACAGTATGCTCCTATTATTTTTTTGCTCAGCTACTAAGATTTCCCTTCAGTGGTAAAATTCAATATCTACAACGGGCACAGTAAAGACGTTTACTGTAAGTCTTTCTACGACAGACCAACGGACCACGAGTGCCCCTGTCGGTCAACCAATCATGAACCGCGGTACCCCGCGTCATCTTGCGTCACGATGCACGACGCCGTAGCCAATTACCTCCGGTACGTGTCTGTACCGCGCACTTTGAATGGCTGCATCTGTAGAAAGTGTGTTTTCAGAATTTGGATTTTCTGTCATTTTTGTCAGCTGCGCTGTTAAGCAAAAATATCATAATTGGCCGAAATTTGTTTTTCCAGGAAACAACAAAACAACACCTTTCCTGCACTGCAAATACATCCTAAAGCATGGCAGATGCATTAGAAAATGTCTGGGTGTTGTTGCAACACTAACCCTAACCCTACCTCGGACACTTTTGGAACAAATTTCCAATCCCTGCTTTAGAAAACTGTTCAAACAAGTCCACAAAAGTCTCCCAATCGGTCAGAGTCATGTCAAGTACCTGTAAACAGGTATTTTCAGTGCATCTAGTGTGAATGTCTTTCAATTTTGTGGCATTGCTTTTTTTTCAACCAGCTTCTGAAATGACATATAAAATATGCAATTATTGACTAGTTTTCATGTGAGCATGACAATTACCTGTAAAATTTTGCTAAACTTATTTCCTTTAGTTTTAAACACAGAAAAGAAGAAAGTTTGGCATGTAGAAAGTGTGTTTTCAGAATTTGGATTTTCTGTCACTTTTGACAGCTGAGCGGCTTAGCAACAACGTCAAAATTGGTCACAATTTGTTTTTCGAGGAAACAACAAAACAACACCTTTCCTGCACTGCAAATACATCCTAAAGCATGGCAGATGCATTAGAAAATGTCTGGGTGTTGTTGCAACACTAACCCTAACCCTACCTCGGACACTTTTGGAACAAGTTTCCAATCCCTGCTTTAGAGAACTGAATTCAAAGAAGTCCACAAAAGTCTCCCAATCGGTCAGAATCATGTCAAGTACCTGTTAACAGGTATTTTCAATGCATCTAATGTGAATGGCTTTCAATTTTGTGGCATTGCTTTTTTTTCAACCAGCTTCTGAAATGACACATAAAATATGCAATTATTGACTAGTTTTCATCTGAGCATGACAATTACCTGTAAAGTTTGGCTAAACTTGTTATTTCATTTAGTTTTAAACACAGAAAAGAAGACAGTTTAGCATGTAGAAAGTGTGTTTTCAGAATTTAGATTTTTTGTCATTTTTGACAGCCGCGCTGTTTAGCAAAAATATCAAAATTGGTCAAAATGTGTTTTTCAAGGAAACAACAAAACAACACCTTTCCAGCACTGCAAATACATCCTAAAGCATGGCAGATGCATTAGAAAATGTCTGGGTGTTGTTGCAACACTAACCCTAACCCTACCTCGGACACTTTTGGAACAAATTTCCAATCCCTGCTTTAGAAAACTGTGTTCAAACAAGTCCACAAAAGTCTCCCAATCGGTCAGAGTCATGTCAAGTACCTGTAAACAGGTATTTGCAGTGCATCTAGTGTGAATGGCTTTCAATTTTGTGGCATTGCTTTTTTTTCAACCAGCTTCTGAAATGACATATAAAATATGCAATTATTGACTAGTTTTCATGTGAGCATGACAAAATTTACATGTGAGCATGTAAAATTTTGCTAAACTTATTTCCTTTAGTTTTAAACACAGAAAAGAAGACAGTTTAGCATGTAGAAAGTGTGTATTCAGAATTTGGATTTTCTGTCACTTTTGACAGCTGCGCTGCTTAGCAACAACGTCAAAATTGGTCACAATTTGTTTTTCGAGGAAACAACAAAACAACACCTTTCCTGCACTGCAAATACATCCTAAAGCATGGTAGATGCATTAGAAAATGTCTGAGTGTTGTTGCAACACTAACCCTAACCCTACCTCGGACACTTTTGGAACAACTTTCCAAATCCCTGCTTTAGAAAACTGTGTTCAAAGAAGTCCACAAAAGTCTCCCAATCGGTCAGAATCATGTCAAGTACCTGTTAACAGGTATTTTCAATGTATCTAGTGTGAATGGCTTTCAATTTTGTGGCATTGCTTTTTTTCAACTAGCTTCTGAAATGACGTATAAAATATGCAATTATTGACTACTTTTCATGTGAGCATGACAATTAACTGTAAAGTTTCGCTAAACTTATTTCCTTTAGTTTTAAACACGGAAAATAAGAAAGTTTAGCATGTAGAAAGTGTGTTTTCAGAATTTTGATTTTCTGTCATTTTTGATGGCCGCGCGGCTTAGCAAAAACGTCAAAATTCATCAAAATTTGTTTTTTGAGGAAACAACAAAACACCTTTCCTGCACGGCAAATACATCCTAAAGCATGGCAGATGCATTAGAAAATGTTTGGGTGTTGTTGCAACACTAACCCTAACCCTACCTCGGACAGTTTTTAAACAAATTTCCAAATCCCTGCTTTAGGAGTCCACAAAAGTCTCCCAATAGGTCAGAATCATGTCAAGTACCTGTAATAAGGTATTTTCAATGCATCTAGTGTGAATGGCTTTCAATTTTGTGACATTGCTTTTTTTTTCAACCTGCTTCTGAAATGACGTATAAAATATGCAATTATTGACTTGTTTTCATGTGAGCATTACAATTTCCAGTATAGTTTGGCTAAACTTATTTTCTTTAGTTTTAAACACAAAAATGAATATAGTTTAGCATGTAAAATGTACTGTATTTTTAAACTTTTACAATTCATTAATTCAGATATTAATAATATTACATGAGTAGGCATTGTTATAGGCTCAGGTAGATGGAAAAAATGAATAAGATTAAAGGGAAAAAGATGTTCAGAGTAGATGAGAGAGAGGAGAGAAACAATTGGAACACTTGGAACTTGAAGCTGGTACTAGGCAAGAGTCCCTTCTTCATGATCGTCTTGAAAATCCAGATTGGAGTTATATATTTCCATCTTGCTAAGAGCTTGCTATTCTGCTGCTTTTAAGGAAGTTGGAGTTCCTGAGTGAGGTATCCCTTGGTTTAAAACTGCAACTTCTGCTTTGTGGGTGCATTTTAAATTAGGGAGACAGGCTCCTATTCATTTAATGTAATCTGGGTTAGGGAGAGATTTAATTGTAGGTTGTATTCTATTTAGTTTGGAAGGCAACTTATCTCTTCTTTGTCTCTTTGGGCCTTATTTAATAGCCAATTTCTTGGTAGGAGCCTGGGGTTTTCTGAGTGGTCTATATGTACTGTAGGTCCGTGAAACGCCTTTTCTGTTAACCTGTAAATACAGTAATTTGTGTGTTGTATGTTTGTTGTCTGTAGTGTGTGTCACTGTCATTGTTAATAAATATTTGTTTAACCAAGTGTCTGAATTATTTTTTTTAACAAAGTTGTGGCAGAGAACAAAAAAATCACTTGCCTCTAACTATACCAACCATTTGGGTATATTCTTGGATATCTTTCCAAGTTATGGATTATCATATGCAGTTGTAACATTTGAATGGATTTTAAATCTATTTAGCATACAAAGAAATATTAATACAAAATGATTGTGCATACTGATTTAAAATCATGGCATTCATAATCAGCACTTTTATTTTGTGATTGCTAAAAGTCAACCATTTAATGCTCATTCATCATTACTTATGCAGCTTGGATTGTCTGCAAAAAATAATTTGGATTGTTAGAGTAAAGCTACAGTTTTGAAGAACGTCTGCTCTTTTATCTCTCTTTCCAGCAGCAAAGGTCATTTAAGACCTTGGCAGCACATCAGGCACTAGTTCTGGAATAAATGAAAATGGCAATGAATGCAGTTTCTGTTGAACTGTACATGCCTGGAATACAAATTAAAAAGTGTACTAGGAAATAAATCCATTCTAACTGTCCTGTTAGTAAATCTGGCAAGTTTCTATAAAAACTTGTAGTAAAACAGGACTGAATTGCATAATGCAGTCTCTGCATATATGATTCAGATCTGTAGTGCCTACAACTATTATTCCGATCCTATGTTGTCCCATTTAATAAAATACCAAAATAATGTAAACACATTTTTAAACTATTCAAAACCTGAATGCTCAAACTAAAGATTTAAAAGCGCAAGAAGTGACAGTGTCAACAAAAGTTAAGTAGAATAAATGAAATATGTTGATTGTTTTAAAACCATGAGAACTCTATTTGAAGAATTTCAAGCTCTCTAAAGCTTGGGAATCGCTTATGGAAAGTGGTTTTTGCATGGTCTTTGCATAGATTCCCAATAGGATTTAAGTCAAGACTGACTGGGCCACTTAAGGACATTCTTTCTTATTCTTAAGCCACTCAAGGCAGCTTTGGCTTTATGGTTTGGATAATTTTCACCCCCGTTTCATGGGTACAGCAGACTGAAACTGAATTTCCTCTATTTGCATAGCCCATTTTTTTCTTCAATCTTAGCAAGCTTTCCTGCTTGATCATTAGAAGTCTTTGACCCCACAGTGGCATCCATCACCAGTTGCTGCCTTACCTGGCTGTTCAATCTGGAGTCACTAAGCAGTGTCTGGTTGGTACAATACACCTTCCATTACTTAATGATTAAGTAGGCTGTGCTCACGGGGATGTTCAGGGATGTTTGGATCCTTCTCCTGCTCTGTGCTTTTCAATGAATTCTCCCTGGCTTCCATTGCAAGCTCCTTAGTCTTCTTCGCAGAGGTTTTGGAACCTCACAACGTTGTAATTTCAGAATAAAAACACTGCAAAGGGGCCCTCAAGTAATTGTGTGGCCTACTGAAGTAACTTTGTATATCTACAGTAAATTTGTATTTACCACAGCAAATGGTTTGAGTAAGTACTGTACATAATCATGACTTTTCCATTTTTCTTAAATATTACCTATTATCCTGTTTTTTTTCCTGAGTGTAATGTGCCATATATGAAGTAATGAGTAATGCCTGTATGTGAATGTTGTGCTGTGAAATAAGTTCAAAAAACCCTATGTTATCACTTAAGTTATAAAGGTGTCAAGTTTTTGTTGTGCAGAAAAGGTAACATAAGTAATTATAAGAAAGAGAATTAAACAAACCGCAGGAGAGTGAAATGCTAGAATAGGAAGGGAGTAGCTACTGGTACCTCTCCATTCCCACCCACCCCATCTCCATCCAACAAAACGTCCTTTATGACCAACCCCTGAATGCAAGATGTCTCCAATTTTATTGTATGTGAAATAATAATAATAGACTTTTTTATATAGTGCCTTTAAAGGTGGCTTCTCAAAGCGCTTTACAGGATGACAATATGAAATAAATAAGAAGAATACAACAATAAATAAGGAGAATACACAAGATAAAACACAATTACAATATATAGAGGAGGCCGTGGATGCAGAGCAGAGGGGTGAAGAATGAAACCAGTTAAGTAAAGGCTTTTCTGAAGAAGAGGGTTTTGAGTCTGGATTTGAAGGAGTTTAGAGAAGGTGACTCTTTGACATCCTTGGGCAAAGAGTTCCAGAGCTTGGGGGCATAACAGGAGAAGGCCCTGTCACCCATACAATGTAGACGGGCTTGGGGGATAGTAAGTAGGGCAGAATTTGAAGAGCGGAGGTTGCAAAGTGGGGAGTATGGCGATAATAGTTCAGACAGGTACTGAGGTGCCAAGATATGCAGAGCCTTATAGGTGAGCATGAGGATTAAGTCTACACGGAATTAGACCGGAAGCCAGTGCAAGGACTCCAGGACAGGAGTAATGTGAACACTTGCACTAGACCTGGTCAGGATTCTGGCTGCTGAATTTTGGACATACTGCAGTTTGTTCAGAGTAGATTTCGATACCCCAGCGAGTGGAGCATTACAGTATACAACGCAAATGTGTTGGTCAGCTTTTCAGCCACAGTTAATGATAGCATAGGGCGTAGTCTTGCAATATTTTTAAGGTGAAAAAAAGATGTTCTGATAGTATGCTGCACATGTGGGTCGAATGTTAAGCTCAAGTACAGAGCCATCTACAGAAAGGGTTACAGGACTGGCTTTCCGAAGTTGATGGGGGGGTACCAATAAGCATGACTTCAGTCTTGTCGCAGTTGAGATGAAGGAAGTTTTGAGTCATCCAAATGTTTTTTTATGTCAGAGATGCAATTAGATAGAATAGAGACAGCCACATCAGTGTCAGGTTTGGTATGGATGTATATTTGAGTATCGTCAGCGTAAAAATGAAAGCTGAGGCCATGTGATCTTAAAAGCTGACCAAGAGGAAACATGTAAATGCTGAATAGCAAAGGACCCAGTATTGAGCCCTGAGGGACACCAGACTTAACAAGACCAATTTCTGTACCATCAATGCTGTACCATCAATTTACTTTCTTGTCTGTTATAACTGTGCTGGAATAATCTGTTACAATACAGTTGTGCTGCAGTTATATGCATTTATAGCAGCCATATAACCTCGCAACTCAACTGAAAACCCAGTGAAGTTGAGCAGATTTGAGCCTGGTCAGTACCTGGATAAAAGACCTCTCAGGAAAAACTAAGGTTGTTGACGAAAGTGGTATCAGAACGAGAAGGGCCGCTTATCATGCAGTCCCTGTGGGTCCTAATGCACCAGTACAGTCACAGGGAAACTATACTGTGAAAAGCCACCGCCCTTCGGATGGGATGTAAAACCAAGGTCCTGACTCTGTCGTCATTAAAAATCCCAGGGTGTTATCCTAGCCTCCTGGCCAAATTTCCCATTGGCCTTTACCAATCATGGCCTCCAAATAATTCCCATCTATTAACTGGCTTCATCTCCACTGCTGCACATTGGTGGCAGTGGAGGAGAGTCCCCATTACCTGTAAAGTGCTTTGAGTGTCCAGACAAACATGACTGACTTTTACATGACATTTTGTAACTTTTAGAATGGAAACTTTTGAGGACAGTTTAAAGATTGGAATTTTGCTTTAATGAACCACATATACAGTACATCATCCAGTATCAGAATTCTGCTGATTCCTAGTAACAAGTGCAACAATCTACAAGCACATGATGCAAGACCTGACTACACAATGGATGGGATGCTTATCCACTATAGCGCACACACCAGGCTTTGGCAATCCTGGTCCTCATGGGTCACTGCATGTGAAGGTTTTCATTTCAGCTCAGCTCTTAACCTATATTGTTACCACTTATTCAGGTAATAGTGTTTTTTAAGATCTGGAAAACCTGCAAGGCACACCAGCCCTCTAAGATCAGGATTGTATCCCTGGTACACACTGACAAAAGGACAATTGAGAGATGCCAATTAACCTAACAGCACGTCTTTGGGAAAAGGGAATATTTAGATCACCTATCAGCAAAAGTACAATATTTGTAATACAATGAATAAACAAAATAATTTAGGAAAATTATCTGAAAGAGGTAATGCAAGAGTCCACAAATTGTGCTTCTTACCTCTAAGAGTATACTTCTAGTTGGTATAACTCACAAAACATCTGCAAAGTACTTTATCAGCAGCTTTCTTCATGAGGAATAAGTTTTACCTAATAAATGCAATATTTTTCACAATTTCTTATCCTTCTTGATTATAGCCCTACATATTTGTGGAAAAATACCATTGGGATTTAACACTTCACATACAAAATTTTCATTAGTCCATTCCTTATATTGTTGAAATTAATTACATTATTCACTTGACATGCTGTGAAAAAGCTGATACCAGCCTTGACAAAAGTCTAGATAAACAGCATACACTCTACTTATAGGTATTATGTTAAAGAATTTATTAATGCCTTGGCACCCAAATGAAAGTGATCACAATGTTATGCTTATTACACTCTTAAATTACATCTTAAAGAGGCTAGAAATCTTTTATTTTGGGTTGATAAATTGACAAATACTTTATTTTTAACTTACAAATCCTGTAACAAATTACAGTAAAGCAAAATACAGCAAAAAATGTTAAGATTTTTAAAAGTTTTAAAAAGCAGAATGAAAGGGACACATGACAATGAAATATGATGAATGTAAAAATCATTACACTGAAATTTTCAAAATGCAAGAGACAACCCATAATGTTTCAGTTAAGCAGCCTGTACATGACATCTGACCTTGTCATTTTGCAAAAGAACAATCTGCTAGGTACACAAAAAGACTCCAATAAAGTTAACCAAACTAATTCTAAAACAAAAACTTTTCATCTTTCTGACATTAGTGTTTAGAACCCTCTCTTACAATAACACATGCACAAGTAATGGTAAAGACAAGCATATTATGATGAAATATGAATTTAACACTGAAAGACCATGCTCTGATTATGAAACACACCAATTTAGAATGCTTATTTGGGCCTGAACAAGTAATCGGGGAAAATATCTTTTTTTCAGTGTTTTATAGAAAAAAGCTGATAAAATCAGCCTTATTAATAACTTCTGTATTTTGTTGGGAGGTAAGCTACATCCAGACCAGGCCTCCAGATGTTTTTTTTTCCATTGCAAATTATGAGTGCCCTTCAAATTTACCAATAAAGATAGAAATGAGAAATGATCTAGTTCTGAGTGCAATATTGGCCGAGAACCTCAGCTCCCATTCCAGTACAATTTTTTTAAAAAAAGCTCAGTTTAAACTTCAGTAACTGTACACTGTCCATCAGGCCTTCTTGATCTCACACTGTTGCTGCTACTGGCAGACTCACCTCCTGGAGACGGCCTCTCTGCCTGGCTCTCCCTAACCCGGTCATATGGAAGGAGTCTTTGCCTTGTACGTGACACGTACTGCAGCTGGTCACCAGTCACTTCTTCTGCATCATCCCCTACTTCCTCCTCTTCCTCTTCACTACTGGATTCTGAGTCTGATTCATCCACAGATGTGTTTGGAGCAGATGAACCATGAGACAGTGCTGTATCCTCTTCCACCTCCTCCCCCTCTCCATTTTGCCCTCTGTCATCACTGCTTTGATGACTAATCTGCATTTGGGCAAAGGAGTTCTCTATAGAGCTGCTGGCATCAGGAGATGGGGTTGAAGGACTTGTTGGCTGGCCACCAAGAGATGTAGGAGGCCTCACAGAATTGGCTGTACGTATAGATGCAGATGCAGCCCCCTGAACAGCTGTTGTATCAGCCCCATCTGCAGAATTTTCACGAGCCACAGCCAAAGCACTGGAGTCAGTGTCCAACCGAAGTCCAGCAACACCCTTTTTGGGGATATCAGCAATGTCTCTTTTCATTTTTCTGCGGCGCCCATGCTCATTCCTTCTGTACTGAACCATATTCTCCAAGTCTGCCACATACAAAAATCCTGCTATGAGCATCTCGGTAGTCTTTTTACCTTTTGAAAAAGCATCTTCTAGCTCTCTGCTTGTGCGCTCATCATACTGCCACCAGCCATTCCTACCTTCATAGTACCAAGCATACTCTCCATTGCCTCTTCCTGCTGCTTTGAGCTCCTCTGGGGACAGCAGAGTAGGCTTTTCAAGAAAGTCTTCAGGAATTTCTTGTCGACACAGCGCACAGCGCTTACTTTGCCAAGATGCTCCTTTTACACAAAGATAACAAAAAATATGTCTACAAGGGAGTCGGACAGGATGAACACAGGTTTGTAAGCATATAGCACATTCAGGGACTGAGAGCGCAGGGGATGTACTTGAACAAGGCTCATTCACCTTCTTGTTAGAGGGAAGCATATTCAATGTATGGTCAACCTCACCACAGCTAGCCATTCTGCAGAAAAAAAACCAAATAAAAAAAGACATAAAAGAGCACAGACACATTGAAAACTGTTTTCTCACATATAAACAATAACAGGCATTTGTTATGAAGATTGATTCACTCTTATTTTCATCTAGATTTTTCCTCTACTGTTTAATTCTCAGTGATGAGAAAATAAAGCTTTGTCATAGACAGATGTTACAGGTGCCCTTCAAATGTATTTACATTTTAAAATAGGAATATATTTTTTGCATTACAGTCAAGCAATTGATATTTGTTATCACTGCACTAATACACGCATTAGAAACAACATGTTTTATTTTTAGTAATTCAATATAAACATTTCATCATAAAGAACAATAACATATTTGGCATTCAACTCTATTTTGAGTTGATTGTACATACTGGAACACATTCAGTTAGTTTAGAGAAGTGTCAGTACAAGACTGAATATCCTTTTGAGACAATAAATGCTTAATAATTTGCAACACATTGAGCTCACCAATAATGGTGTAATTATCTGAGATGCTTCATCACAGTAACTGCAAGTTCTTGAATATTCGTGGGATGTTTTTTTTTTATTCAGCATGTAAAATACATGCTGAAGTGGATCTTAATCTGGAGTTTGATTTGTCTAATCTATGATTTTCAATTCTTTTCCTAATAAACTTGGTTGCATTGGCCATATATTTTGGGTGACCATTAAACTGCATGGTAAAGTGCTGCTCCATTAAGTGTGTTTCTGTAAACTTCAGAATTCATTCTGTTTTTCTTATTAGATACATCAATGATACATTTCACTGAGCCGGTTTCAGAAGAGGAGGACATGTCTTCATCTCCACCACGCTTCACAGATAAGGTGATATTCTTTAAAACATTTGCAGTTCCTTTCTCCACACTTAAGAGTTCTACCAACGTAATGAAAAGATTAAACTTGGTCCCACTATCTAAAAGTTAATGATGATTTCACTACCAGCTCTTGTAGGATTTTCTTATACAATACTGATCATTTTTGTGTTATCAGCTGCAGATGATTCCCTTGGCCAACCAGGTTTTGTCTTATTTGTAATTATGCCTGGTGTTTTCTTCTAATTAAATTCCAAATTGTTAATCTTGGAATGCCCAAATCAGAGTTCATATTTTATTTACCTCACAAATATATAAATAGTTGCATATGTTTGGGGGCTTTCAATGCCATGGGTTAGGATGCTAAAAGTGATTAATAACTTTAATAATGTCAAAATTGTTTATTTTTATGTATTGAAACTAACTTGATTTCTATTTGTTCATTTCGTAATATGCACATTTATTTTACATATGAAGCAAGTTGTTGATTTTTTTCATGTAAAGAGCATAATATTCCATAAAATATGACTAAAGAAAGACAGATGCAGAACTTACGATATACACGGTAGTTACAGCACTTTCATCAAGAGGATATTTTTCTTCTTTAAGATTCTCCCTGATAAAAGAAAAATGTTAAAACCTATAACATGAAACTGATTTTTCCATGCATCCCACTAGTTAGACAACTTGAGACCTGCCCTCTAAACCCAGGGTAACTATATAAAGATATGAAATGCATGTATATACACAAATATAAACAATTATCAATCCACCCTTATAAAATCCTCATCATCACATAAAAAATGGTAGGCAAAACAATAATCAAGCCTATCTACACCTATCTGAAACAAAAAATCAAAATGAAAAAGTTTAGACAATTATCATGGTGTATCATGTTTAGAAACACATTGGTAAAGAAAACTAGCACCTTTCAATAATCTTTCAGGTTATTAATATTTTACATAAACTTGCAAATGATTCTTCATCCATCATCTCCCACTACTTAGCTCATGATATTAAACAAATTCGTTTTTTCCATTGCCTCCTGCTGTACATGCAAATTAACATCTGTCACATAGATATGAATACCTTTGAATCCCTGGTCTTGGGTACGTTTATTTCTTACTAAACATTCCACATGTAGTGTCACTATCTCCAGTTTCTCTCAAGGTGCTACCCCACTTAAGAAAATGCTTTAAAAAAATTACTAAAATAGGTATTCCTTTGTTTAGGTTTTACTCATCTAGCATTCACTGGGTACAAATGTGTACCCGATAGAAAATAATTTACTTTGTTTCACCCAAGCACTAACCTAACATAACTTACTTAAATATTCATTTATGTACTGATAAGGCCATACAATGTTTTTTTTTTCTGCCCTGCATATTAACGCATTCTGTAGCAACTGTCTGCATGGTGTCATTTTCTTAATAAATAACTACATTTTCTTCAAATTCGTGATGCCCATTTTAGAGGACTTTACTAAATGTAGTAACAAAGAGGTCATATATAGATGAACAAGTAAATCAATCTAATCACCACTATCAAACCTACTATATGATATATATAAGAACTATAAGTTCTTCTTATGAGGAGGGAGAAAAGCATTCAGAGGAAATGTGAAACTGTTTAAACTGTTTTCTTCCTACAGAAATGAATTGTCAGTAACTTGATGCATTTATAAATTCGAATATTTAATAAAACATGTTATCTTTATACACTCTATCAACAGAACATTAAAAACGTAATTCCCACAAAACATTAATTTTATCAATTATATAGAATAGTTAAAAGTCCATACGTCACTGTTTCAACATTCTTTTTAAGTTGGTAAACCAAAGCAGTTTCTTTCAAGTCCTCTTTATAAGGAATACTGTGTTTTGCAAATTAAGTTGTTTGGGATGAGCTCAACCACCTGTATTTTTAGTTCCCACACCAAACGGTAGCGGAGTTAATACCACGTTCTCTAGCTATCAATCGGATATGTGCAGAATTATCTATCACTACTGTGCTGCTCCATTTCTTAATGTGTTCACACCCTACGGTAACGATCTGCATGTATATATACACACAGAATCGAGACTCAGGCTCAGCATTGTTATTAAAATGTAAACTATGCTGTTACAAACACAATCTTCACAGTAACGAGGTCTTCCTTAACAACAACGGATTTTCAACAGAACTCAGCCACGCAGTTCCGGACCGCTTGAAGGACCAAACTGCATTCTCTCTGAAGCCACTGCCCGTGAGATTCAAAGACTCGCCGACACTCTTCGTTTTTTAAGGTGGCTACAAAAGGACGTGAGGAAACCGTAGGCTGACCATTAAACACGACGGAGGCCCGACAGGGTAAACTTGAAATAATTACATTTCACGAGGCCTTCGCGGGTAGTATCATCGAGAAGGCAGAAGTGGTTACAAAGACAGGTGTCGTTTAGGATTGCTTGATTTCGTACAACGACCACTCCCAGGGCCCACCACAACAACAATAAGATATGTTGTCTGGTCAGGGTGATGACAGCCGCTGGTAATAGCCTGGCCAAGCACCGCAGACCCCGGCCGCTTCCCAGACCGTAAATAAAAGGGCTTCTACTCATCGGCCGAACATTTCTGTCTAAAACAACGCCCCACCATCTTATAACAAATTCGAAATTATAATTTGCCCTATTTACAGATTTCTCAAAATACTCACCAGCCCTTTTTCCTCCTCCAGCTCCTTCACAAGACGCCGAAGCCACCAACAATACGCATCATCCTCAGCGTGCTGACGATTAGGGCGTTTTGACGTCATTACGTAGATACGGAATGCGTAAAGGCGGAGCATCCGGGTGTTCCAGTCACCTGGAAATGAAATAAACTCTAAAAAAGTCACCTGGAAATAAAAGGCGAAAGAAAAGTTGTGCTTATTGGGTGGTAGTCTCTGAGATGTTTCAGTGTTTTATTTTTGGGGGGTTGAAACGCTTAAACATTTCGTGAGTTTGGTTTGGATATTTTTAATTAATGAGTTTTGTATTAACATCATTGATAACGTACAGGAAGCATCGTGCTGTTGTGCTTGATTCTTTGCAGCCTACGCATACTAACGCAGCTACCCACCTGAACTACATAATCCATTATTTTTGTTCTCTTTCCCGTTTGCTACATACTTTTAAGGTGAACACTGATTCATTTGATAAATAATGCTTATTTACTGTTTGGATTAGTACTTATTTAAAAAAGCGAACGTTAATTTGTTTTATGGTTTAGTAATACGTTGATAAAAGTAACGATCGCAGCCTGTCGTACCTTAAATGTAATAGAAGAGTTCTGACGTAGGAATGATGTTTTCGACTTCAGTACGGCTTACTGTAATAACTGGAGTGGCGGGGCTCCCTGCAATAAAGTAAAACTACCAATTTCACGATTTGTACTGTGTAAATATCAAATCACTTATCAAACACATTAGACCTTACCCTTACACTGTACACCTTTTAGTTCTGCTTTTGTTATCATGAATAATGTTTTATTTTGCCGGTCTTTGAGAATAATGCCTTGAAAATCAAGGATTCTGTGGTCTACTGACTTAACCAGTATGTTGTGGCCCGCAAGCACTTGCTGACATTTGGTAACCTGAATTTCTTGATCTAGAGATTAGCTGAACTGAGTTCTTACGGTGGCGATCTACATTTACCTTCTACAGTGCTGTCATTTAAGGATAGTTAGGACAAATAGTTGTCTAATGAATTCAAAGGAAAATCATTGGCAAACTGGTTGTCGCAACTAAATTGCTTTTCTTTACTGCTGTTGTATCCTTAAGCAAAGTACTTCAATCAAATTACTTCAGTAAAATGCCCTGTTGTAGAAATGGATGTAAATAAAAGTAACTTTGGACAGCTTAGGGTGTCATCTACATAAAGAATGAAATAAACATGTTTTATTAAAAAAAAAAAACATTTTATATGATAAACATTTGTACTGCATATTATAGAGTTTGTCATCACGTTCATTCTCCTGTATGTTGAGTCAATAGAAGTGGGGTTTAGCTTTTCCAGAGCACTAAAAGGCTGTATTTTTAAACTACATTACAACAGTGAGGCCTAATTGAGTCTTGTAATCACAGAAAGGAAGAAGACTGAGGTACATCCTGATTTATTTTAAAACATTATTTTTACATTATATATATTTATTCAGTTCTAACCTTTAGCTTTTATCTCCTTGAAATATTTAAATCATTGACATTTTAGGACTTAACACTGCAGCAGTGACTCATTTATGGCTCAGGAGAGAGGAGACATAAACTGTCCTCTGATGCCTACCAGTAGAATTGATTTGACACAGTGCACAGCGCCTTGTTTTTTACATTATTCTTTAACACCATAGCACTATACACAGGACATTTGTGTAATAACTTGGTGTCGTAAGCAAAAGTAAGTGCCATGCATAAATCAATACATGCTGTACAGTCTATGTAAACATTCTGTTAGTTCATCTCACTCATTACCATGTAAAACACCATTTTGAGTATTACAATGATATTAGCTGAACAGTTGCAGTACCTTTGAGCTATACAACTTCTATAATATCATTCTCTTAAAGATAATTGTGATAGGTCATCCTGTCTTTAGCTGTCTTGTGAGGCGTGAGCATATGAACTTTCCAAGTTTATATAATCCAAGCAGCCAGATCACCCTGCAACTCACACCTGGCAACTCACTGAAGCTAAGCAAGTGTGAGCTTGGTAAGTACCTAGATGAGAGAACTCCTGGGAAAAACTAAGGTTTCACTGGAAGAGGTGTTAATGGGGCCAGCAGGGGCGGTCACGCCCTATAAAGTATACTGTTAAAATGCACCATCCTTCAAATGAGACGTAAAACCGAGGTCCTGACTCTTAGTGGTCATTAAAAATCCTAGGGCGTTTTTAAAAAAGAGTAGGGGTGTTACCTGGGTTTCCTGGCCAAATTTCCCACTAGCCTTTATCAATCATGGCCTCCTAATAATCCCCATCTATGAATTGGCTTCATTACTCTGTTCTCCTCCCCACTGATAGCTGATACAGTATGTGTTGAACGTTCTGGCACACTATGGCTGCCGTCGCATCATCCAGGTGGATGCTGCACATTGGTGGTAGTGGAAGGGAGTCCACATTACCTGTAAAGCGCTTTGAGTGGAGTGTCCAGAAAAGCACTATATACTTGTAAGCAATCAATTATTGTTATTATTATATTGTAAAAATATGCCAAGAATATACCCGAGCAGTTTGTATAGTTAGAGGCACCTAATGTGTTTCTTCTCTTACACACTTCTGGTTAAAAAGTAATGAATAAGAGGCAAACAGCTGTGAACTAATATTTATTAACAATAACTAGACAACACTGTACAACATAAAACATACAAGTTACCCTATTAACAAACAAGGCCTTTCAGAGGTCGGAATCCTGACCAACTAGAAAAACCCAAACTGCTAACCCTGTATTCAGAAATTCTCTATCATACCTATATCAGACCAACACAAGAGATAAACCTGCATCTTAAATAAAACAGATTTCAACCCAAAGCTAAATGTATCTTCCCATAGATTAGAAAGCTCCCAGAGTGAATGGGAATCTACCTCCCTGTTCTAAAACATGTACAGAATATATTAACCAGAAGAAAACATCTTTAGCCTGGGAAAAGGAATGCGAGGAATGTTTAGGAAAATTCCTCTTGTTTTTTAGGAAATTAGAGTTTCTTAAAATAACAGAATGACAAGCTCTCTGAAACAAAGTTCAAATACTTTTTGCTAGAATCTTGTCTTTAAGACACATTTGAACAAAGTAGGTCACTTACTGTAGCATGTTTCGTCTCCTCTGTCTGTTCCTTTTTCTGTGTGTCTCTTTTTGTTTCTGCTTGTCTTTTATCCTGTGTTTCTGGAGTGTGGAAGACTCTTAATGTAAATTAACCAAGGTAAACAATTCATTTTGATCAATGTCTCTCAGACCCCATAGAGCTCAGCAACTGCTTTGACCTCTGTCCATTGTTTCTGCTATAGGTCCTGACACACTTTGATAGTCATAACAATATATAGAGAGATTATATAAAGGAATTTATAAGAACATAAAGTTACAAGCAAGGAGGCAATTTGATAATTGAGCCATGTAGCCCACTTAGTAGTTATTAGCTATCTGGTCCAAAGATCTCATTCAGGCATTTCTTGAAAGTAGCCAGGGAATTACATTCAACAACATACTGTACTACTGTACATACAGTAGCTTTTTACACACTCCCAGAAATCATAATGTGAAGTGCTTCCTGTTCTGTTTAAAATACACATCTGTGTAGTTTGCACTTGTGTCCTTTAATTCATATTTCACTGTTTTTTTCTGAAGAATTCCACTGGATTGACTTTGTCGATCATTTTAAGGACTTTGAATATTTTCATATGGTTCCATTGTTTTCAGTGTTTAGTTTCTTTTGTCTGTTAGTGTACCACATTCTGGGCAGTAATATCTACAGTATATTGTTGTTCTACACAGTATTGTGATATAAGGTGTTACTAGCACATTTTACAATTTGAATGTAACATCCCTTAACATTTCAATGTCATGCTTTCAACTAGATATTCTAAAATTTTTATTATCTTTTATTTCATATCCACAATGTCTTGAAAACATAAATAATATGTCACCATGGACACCTTTTTCATGAAGTCTTATCTTCACTAACCTTCAGACTTAGTGATTTCCAATTTTACAGCATATATACAGTAACTTATGTTTTTGCTACCTGTGCATAATACTCCGAATTAAATATTCAGTCTATACTAAAGATCATCAAAATGTTTAATTGTTTTCATTCAATGTCTGCATGTATATTTTTAGAAAAATAAGGTTATTGAAGATGGAGAAAATGTTTTGGTGTCATTTTGATAAACTGATAATTCATGACTGTGATACACTTAAATGTGGCTTATGCAGTAGTCAGAACTATTTATGTCACATTATTAGTGAGTAGGTTTATTGTGCAAAGGTTATGAGGTCAATCTTAGTGAAAATCAAGAAAGAAAAGTATTTTAACCAATATGTTTATCAAGAGAATGTCTTTGTGTCATACATGTGTTAGAGCAATACTTCAGACTGACTCAACAGAGTCAAGTCAACTTTAGGGATGAATCAAGGACAGCAAGACAGCACATGTCCTCATGAGAGTGTGCCAGTTATGCCATGAATTCCCTTACATGTCATACCTCGGCTCTAGTGGAGCATTTAATGAAGTGAATAAAGAGGCATATGTCAGTCCATACATTTGTTTATAAAAAGACAGAATCCCACAACATCTTCTATCTAGAGCAAAATATGCATCACAGATGTGCAGCTTGTATTGGCTCAGGACATTTGTAGAAAGAAGGTTAAACAGTTTAGAAAGAAAATGTCTTTACTTATATACAGTATATACAGGATCTCCAGTACATTTTCTAGCCACTTCCTTCAATTCAGGGTCATGGGAGAGCCAGAGTCTTATCACAGCAAGCAACAGGCGCAAGGCAGGAAAGACCCTGGACGGGACGGGAAAATTGAACGTCGTGTGAGAGTGTGCATGTCTGTGTCTTTGTGTGCCCTTCTTCCCATCCAGGGTGTACCCTGCCTTGTAAATGTTGCTTGCTGGGATGGGTTCCAGCTCCCCCACGATTCTGAATTGAAGGAAGTGGCCAGAAAATGGATAGATGGATATCTTTGGATTGTTGGATGAAACTGGAGCACTTGGCAAAAGCTGACGTTGAAAATGGGAGAACATACAAACTCAGAAAAGGTAAGGTTTTGAACCCAGGGCCACAGTGCTTTAAGGCATCAATGCTAGCCACTGCTCCATCATGCCACCCTCCAGTACATTTAATGTGATTAAATTAAATTTAATGTGTGTTTGTGTAGGCTAATGGGTTTACGATGAAAGTTACTAGAGTTTAGCCACACATCACATGTTGGAAAACTGACCGTATTCTAGATTGTGAATTTTTAAAAATATGTGAGCTTCAACTCTGAAATGAAAGGTAACTGATGGCATTTGATTCTTTTATCAATTTGAATTGAAGGTCCTCCTTATAGGTCACTTTCTGCAATATCAGCACCACTAAAGAAGTTTCCTATCACATCTCTGTTATTTGTGAATAGTTTCATCAACATTGACAGAAAATTTAAATAGACACATACTGTACAGTGTACTGCAGAATGAAGCAGTGCCTTTTGTTTTGGTATTGAGCATGCTTTGATTCCTACTAAAGTGAACTGAAACCTTTGTAGATAACATTGTATTCAACCTATGAATATCAATTTACTGTATGTGGCCAAAACAATTCTTTAAATCAAGTAGTAAACTATATCAAGTTAACCAAGCTAACCAACTGCAATACATTCCTAGTTCTTCCAATTAAATGTCAGGTTTTACTCAGTGCTTGCTCCTTACCCCAGACTAACAAAGCAGGCTTAAGAATCTGAGCTACCTTTCTGAGACGTGGCATATTTTGAAGACAAGTATCACAAGAAAATTAATCACATGGTGTTTCCACAAAACAAAAGGATACAACAGATAGAAACATTAAGCTAATTAATATATACAAACCTATGTGTACAAAGGTAAATTGGAAAGTGGAAAAATATAACCATGAAGTTACAGCTATTTATTGCAAGCTTTGGTTTGAACCAGCTGTATATTTTCTGATGAGGTAAACATTTTGTTACACTATAGGAAGAAAAACTCTCAGCCTCACAGAAGAAAACCATTTGTTACTAATTATAAAGCATGATGTAATGGAAGCACAAATTGCAAACTGTTATGCTTACAACAGACAAATAAGGTACACAAACCAAAAATATATTAATCCAATATAGTTTATTTGACATACAGGTGCTTTGATTTGTTTAGTGGCTTTTCATGTCACATGAAATAATGCATTGGCAATGTACCTATTTAAACTAAAAGGTAAGCTTTCTCTTTCTGTGGCATTGAAAAAAAATATCTCAGGGAAAAATATTGTGCATTTGTGAAGAAAAACCATCATTAAAAATGTAGTACTGAACTAGTTTTATTTTGTTTTTGCTTTTTTATTTTGCCACACAAAACTATTTATCAACATGCAGTCGTAGAATCCTGTTGTCTGTATGTAAATGACACATTAAGCACATTTTATTTTAATTTACTCAGCAATTATTAGACACCTACATAACTCTAAATAAAGTCACAATACCTACATTCAAACCTTGATGTAGTGATGGACCTGGGCCTCACCAAATAAAAAGTTAACAAGAACCTCATCAGTCACAAAGGATTTATAATTTGTCACTCCATTGTGCTCCTTTAAGCCTGGAAAGGTGGTTTCTAACTCACTCTTAAATTTGCCATCCAAATTGGAGAATAAAAGTAGATGAAGTAGGTTGATGTCCTCAAAGTGTGCACCAAATCAAAGGTGCAGGCATCTTCTTGTCTTGTGCATTTAAGTCTATATTTAAATTATACAGTTAGCAGCATCTTCAGTCTTTAACATTCCAGTGAGTCTGTTAGTGTGCAGTGCTCCCAGCTGTAGAGATCTGTTCCTTGTTTTGTGTTTTCCGTCTCCTCTGTTCAGTCTTGTTTTTGTTCTCTGAGTCCTCCCTATTGTGGATATCTCTTTCCTCTTGTCTGCTGTCCTGATGTTCCCTTCTGTTAGGTCGCCCTCTCCTCTCACCTTTCCCCTTCCTCCCTGGAAAGGAAAAATGGTACCCTTTTTTAGCATTAGGTACAGAGCATACATTGTAAGTTAATTTTATCTTTAATTTCCTCTCATTATCTGTCTCATCAAGTCTCTTTGTTTGTACAAGGTGCTATATTATTGTACTGTATATAAACCATAGATATATACTGTAGTATATGTACTGCTTATATTTAATATATTTAATGAACTCTTACTAATAAACTATATCAATCCACAGTTGGGTTATGCAAAACGTTATATAATACTGTAGATAAGTCCATACTAGTGTTGTTATGGAGTGTGCATTCCTCCTTCACTCAAAAAGTTGAACAAAGCTTTCAGAACCTCAAATAACTGAGTTACTCACTAATATTTCATGTGATCTGACATTGCGCTGAGCACCACATTAGAAAGAGTAAATTGTAAGCGTTTTAAGATTTTTAAAAGTCAAATAAAAATACAATAATTGTGGAATTGCTTCACAAGAAAGAGTAATCTGTAAAAGATACAAAGTGGCCTTGGCAAATTGTTCAGATTTTCAAAGCTAGTCATCTTGTATAGAGCATTCAACACTGTAAGTTGTAAGTTAAAGTGCAGATCAGACCTCAACATATGATGTGAAACAGTAAGCAAATATCTGCATAAAGCTGATATAACTAAGAGAGCTGGCCTCAAAAATATTGGCTTATGCATCAAAACAATTACAAATGCCTAAAGAAATAACAGTACATATAAAGATTGGAGAGAATTGTTCCTGTAGCTTAGAAAGGGAATGGTTAACACTGGTATTGAAATTGATGATGTAGGGCGTGCTTGATAATTTAATTCTTTTTAAACATTTTGTGTTAAGCAAACATAAAAAAGAACACTCTTCATAAAAATAACTGAAAATTCAGAAATTGCACATATTGTTTTCATATACATCAAAACAAAACCACTACTGAATCATGAATTAATATTCATTTTTTAAAACATTCTTGCCTATAATATAAAAATGAATTTTAGCCATGGTATTGATTATAATGGTTAGTAAGGGAATTATTTCTGCCTACCGATGATTTTTCATTTTAATTTCTGTTCTAAAGAATTGTGTACATACTGTATATTGTCATTTTCATTTTTTTTTTGTCTTGCAGCCTTTCATATAAGTCTCTTTTAATTAAGTCTAGGGATATTTAATTTTTCCCTTTTAACACTCCAGGCCTTGTGTTTCTGTTTTTCGGTCCTTAAATGAGGCCCCATGCTCATGAAGGAGTATCATCCACTGGCTGACTAACTACAAGTGGAACACATCCAACAGAACATTTACATTTTTCTCTGAGTGATATGATAAAATTGTACAGCTGTCAAACTATTAGGAAACTGTTAAGACATCAGATTGCTTTTATCCTGGTTACCAAGTTGCCTTGTTTGGTTTTATTTTCTGACAGACATCTGAATTTTTTGTTTTTGTTTGTTTGTATGTTTTTGTTGTAGTTCTTTGAAGCAAGGTGGTTTGAAGGGAAAGGTTTACATCACAAATAAAGGACTTAAATGAAATGCTACATTCTAGGGGTCATTTTCCTTTGGGATCAGTTCCTTTCTTCTACCACTTTGGGGAGCTCTTTTACCATGTAAAGCAATAGTGTGTCCGCCAGGAGTTTAGGAGTGTTCCTCTTATTTTAAATGCTGTGGGTTAAAATTAGTTTTATGGGCTATTAATCCAATATTTCATTTGTATTAATAAAGCTACAGAAGTGCCGAATGTAAGGCTGACAAGGGTTGTACATGTGATCCAAAGCTTTATGTAGTCTCATTTCTTTTTATTATGTGCCATGATTTACACCTATACCAGCATTTCTGGTGCACTACAAATGTACTGAAATGTATATACCCAAGAAACAAAGTATCCTTATCTGCCATGTAATTAAGTTTAAATGACATCTTGATGACAGTAGAATCCAATTCATTCCTGGCTCAAACATGCAGAACATTTCACAAAAAATGACAAAACACATTTCTAAATAACATTTGACAGTTCAGATAACTAACTTAATTAGATTGTTCAACTCCATTCTAGTTTCTCTTTTACTGTACATTAAGAATATTTACGAAAATAAGAAATAAGTTAACTATGTTTTATATCAAGATCTAGATTACTTGCATTTTGATTAGAATAGCCATACTTACATACTGCATGAAATAAAAAATGCTATAATTTTACAAACTAAAATATATTGGGAAAACAAAAACAACACAAAAGATACGAGTTTTTGGTTTATTTGGTGTTATTGTGTAGGAGTCGTTATGTACCACTGAAAGTCTGTTTTATGTTGAGCATGATTTCTTTGGAAAATACAGTACACACACTTGCCATTAGTGTTACATTCTGTGTGTCAATGTAGAATCAAAGATTTAAATGGTCTTGCTCTGCTTTTTCCTCTCAGATGTCGTTTGGTTCCATAAATCTCAGAAGGGTAACAGTTTTGACCTAGGACCACTCACATCAGCTGACACAGTCTTAAACATACCAGAAATCCAAATGATGTTATGCTGTGGTGTATCACAACTCTATGTTTAGTCTGCTTTCTAGAAATAACAAGGAGAAAAGTTACTAGTGAAAAGATACAACTGGAACTACTCTGGAAACTGTTAGGGTACACTCATAAAGTGACTTTTTTCTGTTTATTTAAAACTCCCTTCCCACAAAACCATAAGAAATAAGGCTGAGTCTAGTTACACTAACAGTTTAATGCAGCGTGAAAGAACTGCTATTGAAAGCAGTACGAGTTCTTTGACAGCATGGAGTTACAGAATAAACAAAACAGGAATGCTTCAGGGGTTATACAGAGTGAGTCATCCTTAAGAAGGGGATATTATAATAGTTTTTTTATTTAAGTTTTCATTATTTATTTATACAAAGTCAACATATGAAATTGATTATTCCCATATCTTGAATTTCAAAACCTGTAAGGGCAAGGGAACTACAGTTGTGCTCTGGAAAATGAATAGGAATCAAGGTAGAAGAATGCTTTTAAGCTTTTTAAATGTTTTAAGAATGTTTTAAATTTTTTTAAGCTAATACTGAAATTAAAACAATTTTTTATTTCTTGATAGTATTTACGATTTTAGGATGAATACAGATTTTAAGATGAATGATATTTAAATGAGAACAATATTCAGCAAGGAGCATGGTGGCAAAACTGGTGGTGAAAACCACAAAAAAACTAATGTAATTGTTACTAATCATACTGTGTAAGTACTGTATGGTATTTAAGTGTTTCCAGTGTTCCAATGTTAGCTTAAGGAGATGTAATTGTCCTTTGTAATACAGCCAAAGGAAGAAAAAAATACAGTCATTGTTGTAAAAGTTGACAAGCACAAGTTTAAAAACTTTGGAGGGGGAATTCAAGTTTTAAATTTATTCTCCTATTTAAAACATTCATCAAGGTGAAAGAAGGTACTGCATACAACATCACCCCCTTTATTTTGAACTGATGTTCCACTTAAACGAAGTAGACATACAAATGCTGTATATACAGAACAAACTCGCTTGTTGCAAGTTATCAGTTAAAAGGGATTATTTACAATTGCCCGTATTTTCCTTCAATTGTAATATTTTCTTTATTAATTCTCCTGTTTTAAAACATGGCAAATACAGTACTAACTCAATGATAAAAAACAAACTTAAATCACATACATTTTAACAATCTAAAAAATAGTATTTTAAATGTTGATGTAGACAATGATACTGCTGATGAGGATTATTCTTCAGCAGATGAAATGACCAAGAAATTACATAGCAAGAGATGGCAAGAATAAATTGTTTACTTGAATAAATCTGATGAGGAATTTGGTGCTTACAGTATATAACTATTAAAAATTACTTGTGTGTATCACAGTTATTCATAAAATAGTCACTTAATTAAAATGGTGCTAGAAACATTTAATCACTATCTAAAATATCTTCTAAAAAATACATTCTGTGACATCTCAGCTTTGGATTTGTCATAAAAGGATTTTTAAGTATAGGTGGACCCAATAAAAATGAAAACGTATAAGGTACACAGCCAGTGCTCTTTATTCACACTGCAGGAAACAGAAAAAAACAAACCAAAACCAGAGGTCTCAGCTCCTTTTTGAGGTGCCAACTAGAATTCTGGTCCCTCTTTATTAATACTGCCAGGCAGCTAAGCTGTTTATGGCTACTGAAACAACTCTCAAACATGCAAGTTACTCTCTGAGACTATCTTCAAGAGTATTCTAGAGTTACTAAGACTTCCAATTAGTTAGTCTGTCACTTTACCCTCTGGTGATTTCATACACAGTGGATCTGTTTTCTGTCCTCCAGTCAGCAGATTGAAAATCAACTCAGCTAGCCTCTTATTCCTGGTTTTTAAACACCTGACCAATCGTTTTCTCACAACTGGTCAAGTGATTGAGGGCAGCAGATGATTCCCTAAGGCTAGAGAATGTGGCTCAAGCAAGAATCTCCATTTTGCCTGAAACTACTGCCTTCACACAATGCATAAGTATACTGATTTTCTTTTCATGCTCTGTGTATATTCAATATAGACATTGAACAAAAATACAGAAAACATCAATAAAATTAAAGGCAAAAGAATTATGATAAGATTCCAGTATTAAATGTAAGACAATGTCAAAATTAAAACAAAGATGACTAATTAAGATTAGTGTTAGGTATTTCTTCCTTGGGCATTAACAGATTCCTGACAGCAATGATGTGTAGACCTGATCAGCCCCTAAATAGACTGCTGTGGGATGTTCTGGCACTCTCTTTGTGTAGCTGCAGTCTAAGATTTGCTGGATGCGGTTGTTTCCAATTGACGGTATGTTCATGTTGTTCCCACAAATGTTTTGTTGGAGTCAGATAAGGAGAAAAGACACAATTTTGCCTTCTTTATGTTTAATTTGTTTATTGGTTAACTTGAAGTCATTCTGTTGTAATTTTATCACTGTGAGCTTTACATTGTCCTGCTGGAAACACTTCAGGATTGGCTTGCAGAAGTAGAATTACTATTGGATACTACTGGATCTCTGAGCTGTAATTCTTAAAATATGCTTTCTAATGCTTACAATAATGCCCCCCACACATACTGCCACAAAACCTCTTCTATCAAGTCTCTCTAGAGTTGTATGACATTTATTGATGAATACATTACTCCACCACCTCTTTCTTCTGCCATGTCAGGTGTTCTCTTTTCACTTGAAGAGAGCAATTTAATTTTTCAGTTTTAATCTACATGTTAACAGCCTTTGATCAAGAGGATTTGTTCCATGTAAATCATAAGATACAGTCATTCTGCAGTCATTCTGTAAAGGTTAGCTCTTTTTTTGAATTTTTGTGATGTAGTCAGAGCAATTGAGAATAATTAGGTAGATGGGTCTCACAGATCTAGGGCTGTGTGGTGACACTGTACTGGCCAAGATTTGGCCTGTTCCTCAACTTGTCTGCCGCCATCTAATTCTATAGGTAGTTTTTCTCATAGACAGGCTGTTTTCAATAATAAAAATAGTAAGTAGGCAATCATCATAACCCAAGTGGGTCATAGTTCCTCTTTTGTGTTTCTCTATTGATTAAAACCATGTCTTTTTAATGCCTATTTATATAGGTTTTTTATCAGCTTACCTAAAAATACTACACATTAACATATGACAATTTTATATGAAATCATGACTTGTCATGTAGATTGTGCTCATGACACTTATAATGATCAATTAATATAGGTTATATACTGTACACAACCTACTTCACACATTCAAAGAAAAAAATAGCAAAAAGAAGCGATAGATAATTAATAAGAACAAAAAATGGAAAAGTCATGATTGCATAAGTATTCAAACCCTTTGCTCTGTCAATTTAGGTGCACAAAATTGCCTTCCACAATAAGCCATTTGGCCATGTTTGTGTGCAATAATAGTGCTTCACATGTTTTCACAATAAATACACCTGTCTCCATTAGTTCCCTCAGCTGGGTAGTGAATTTCAAGCATGGATTCAACTATGAAAATCAAGGAGCTTTCAAAACAACTCAAGAATAAAGCTGTATAAAGGCAAAGTGCATGATAAGAGTATACAGAAATTTCAAAACCTTTAATATTTCTTTGATCACGGTGAAGTCTATCATTAAGAAGTGGAAGGCACCCAGACACTGCCTAGATCAGTTCATCCCTCTAAGTGAGCTGCTGGGCAAGCAGGAAATGGGTGATGGATGCTGTTTTAAGGCTAATGACAACTTAGAAATAACTACACAGCTCAGTGGCTAAAATAGACGAAAATGTGCATCAGTCAGTAATATCCCAGTCACCCCTGGTCTATATGACAGAATAGCAAACCCATCTTATAGCCAGAAACTATATCACCCTGCAACTCACAACTGGTAACCCACTAAAGATAAGCAGGTGTGAGCTTGGCCAGTACTTGAATGGGAGACCTCCTAGGATACCTAAGGTTTCTGCTGGAAGAGGTGTTAGTGGGGCTAGTAAGGGGTACTCACCCTGCAGTCTGTGTGGATCCTACTGCCCCAGTATAGTGATGGGGACTTTATACTGAAAAAAAGATGCTCTCCTTTGGATGAATAGTAAAACAGAGGTCCTGAGTCTCAGTGGCCATTAAAAATCCCAGGGCATTTCTCAAAAAGAGAAGGAGTGTTACCTCAGTTTCCTGGCCAAATTCCCCCCTATAAATTTACTTCATTACCCTATTCTCCTCCCCACTGATGAGTGTCTTCAATGTGATTAAAATCTTACCCAAACGTATTGCACCTGAAATTATTGCTAAAAGTGTTTCTACCAAGTATTGAGTTCACGGGTCTGAATTGTTATGCAATCAACTTTTTTTTCTGTTAGTTCTTGCTGACATTTACTGTAACTTATCTTACTTTAGAAGTCTTCAGTTTTAGCATTAGGGTTTGAATGAAATATTCAGCATAACATATTAAGATATTAAAATATTGTAAAGATCCAGGGAGTGTGTCATTTGCACTTTACATCTTGCACTACTCTATACTCAAGGCCTATCTCAGAAAGCTTCACAGAAAAAGGGTATCAATTGAAGTGTAGGTGGGCTAAGTAGATGGTAAACATAAATGATAAAATTCTTGTTAATTAACTTAATAGTAAATAATGGCTATCTTAATAGCCATAGGGCACAACATAAATACAGAGACAAACAAAGACAGGTCATAAGGAGGAAGGAAGACAGAAAAACAGGAGAATACACACCTCTTTTTCAAACATTTGCCATGTGAGAGGATGTTGTTCTGATCAGTAAAGACTAGGTTCTGGCTATGTAATCTGAACATTATTTTAGAGAGTTTTCTGTCGTATTTATTTTAGGAGATTTAGTTTATTTAATGAATTCTCATACTAAATATTCTATTCTAATTTTGTGATGCATTTTTAGAAAAGGGAGATTGATTCCTGTTAACTTTCTGGCATCCATGTAGTAGGAAGGGAGATTTAGTTCTGATTGATATTCATGCATCACTGTATTAGGACACTGGATTATTCTATCTTTGGCTTTTTTAGTGCTGTAGTGCTTTCAGGTGATGGGGTAGAATTCTGGGGTGCTAGTTCTGTGGATTTAGGCCTCTGAAATGCGTTAATTTGTACATGAATCTTTGTACGTTGTGTAGCTGTCTTAATTATTAATAGTAAATATATGTCTTGCCAAGGTATGACACTGATTTATTACTCTATCACCAGAACTGTGCCAGAGAAATAGAAGAACTCACAGCATTTTCAAACATGGCCAAAATTTATATATCCCAAACTTTCTAACAATATTAATTAAAAATAATGTGTAATTTTACAAAATGGCATATCATTGCGACATACTGTACAGTAGGAAGGGTACTTCCTATTACCTTTGCTAGACACTGTAACTACATAAGATTTTGTTCAATTCAACTGCTTCTTAAATTTAAAAGTTAAGTTTCCTTAAATTATAAAACTATGTCTTCTGACATTAAAGAACTATAAAGAACGTTGAGCAAGTATGAAGTATAGATGCAGCCTGGACCTTTCCATTTCAGGACTGTTTAAAGGTAGCATATAAATGAGTTGTGAGTTTCTCTTGATAGCCAAAAGAAAATAAAGTTTGCAGAACTGGGAAAAGGTGCCAGAATCAAAGTGAAAATTGAAAGGCTGGTCATGGCCCCAGACCAGACAATTTCCTTGCTATTGTAATTGTGATGCAGAGGAGCACAATTAAGCTAATGACAAGGGGCAATATCCTTGTACCAGATGTGGTGTCATCTCTGGGTTTTTTGGGAGCCACACAAAGATTAAAGCCTTTGGCCTGTCATGTCTGAGGAATGCTTTAACCTTGGAAGCCATTTATAGCCTGTTTTCTTTTAAGAGCTAAAGCCTTCAGACACAGATAGGAAAACAACACTTTGGAGAACAAATTAGGAAATTTCGTGTAAACATGCAAAAAAGCAGCTGGAAGGAACACAAGCGTAAATATTTATAGCTTTCTTGCTCTCTGAGATTCAGTCACTTTGTACAGGATGTGCAGTATCACTGAATCTTATTGAGCATGCCAGTAATCTATAAATTACTGAACCACTATGAACCAGCTATGTTGGATACAGTTTATTACATTCAGTATAAGTATTATGTTTCAAGCACCTAGTCAAAAAGCCTATTATGGCTACAAAAGATCTGAACGTACGAGTCTAGTGCAGCCTGTGAACTGCTGATTGTTTTTAAATACTGGAATATTTGGAAATCACGCAATGTATTAAGTGTTTCAAAATATTAACTTCCCTCTAATAACAACAAAAAAGAAGCACTTGGCATAAGTAACAACAAACAAATGGAGTGGGGGGGTAGGTTCTGTAAAAGAATACTGTTTCACATTATTACAAGGATTGTTTGTTTTGGTTGATCTTCTAACCCTGTGGCGTATGCAGAATATAAACACCCTTGGTCCAGAGGATATAGTAATTAGTTTACAGTTCATTTTTAAAGTGAGCAGCCTGCTGGATAATCACAAAGGAAGGTCATTAACCAACTCTGGTGTCTTTAGAATACACTCATGGCTGCAGCCCTCCACACCAGAACTACCGTGACCATCCCAAGACTTCAAGCTCCCTGAAACTTCTCTCTTGTGTCTGATTCAGAGGGCACCTAAAGGGAATTCAATGTTTTTCTTTTGATTTACGTGAGGGAAAGTATGAGGCCAGAGCTGCATTTCAAGGGGTCTAAGCTGCAGACATAAAACGTCCTGTAGTATTTCTTAACAAATCACTTCCTATTTCTACATAATGCAAAGCTAAACTTTTGTACCCTAGATAAATTAATTGATATGATCTGGATGGTAGCTGATTTTACTTCATTTGTACTCACTGTACTGAGGTGTTTAAACAATAATAAAATATTTTTGACTGTGGGGCCTCAGGATGTACATTTTTCCTTTATGTAAACTCCCACCGGAGATTAAAAACCAAAAAAAATTATCTTTTTTATTTAAGAACATTTAGTGATTAAATATTAATTTCAAAATGTGAGTTATATATTTTCTAGAATTCTAAGAACGGGACACCCGGAGCAGTGGCTCTGTGGCTAAGGATCTGTGCCTATGACTGGAAGGTTGCCGGTTCAAATCCTGCGGCCGGCAGAAGAATCCTACTCTGTTGGGCCCCTGAGCAAGGCCCTTAACCCTAACTGCTCCAGGGGTGCCGTACAATGGCCGACCCTGCGCTCTGACCCCAAGCTTC